>NW_008795702.1:4490742-4504791 GCF_000699145.1 Aptenodytes forsteri | reverse complement strand
CCATCTTTTGAAATACCCCCCCCCCCCCCCCCCAAGTAGTAATTGGCTTAAGCAAAGCTTTGTGCACTTAAATTTTGCAATGCCATAGCTGAGGTCAGGAAAGGAAGCCAGAACTCTCTAACTCCGAGGCAATACTCTGCTAGAGTTTTCTGCCTCTCACAAAATACTGCAGAAAGCTGTTATTCAACTCACACTTTAATCAACTCAGAACAAGCTGTAACTTCCTATTTTATTTACACGCATAATATGAAAGAATGTCTGACAACTTTTGGTACTGAGGTGCCTTGTTTTCAATCAGTAATTTTAACCTTTCTGTTAATGATATGTCTTATTTTACTTGTTGTTTATATAAGCGGGACTGATGGCTATTTGAGAGGCCAGAATAAATTATGAGAGAAAAAGTGCTGTACCATGATCTCAGCTTTGAAAGCCTGCATGCAAGTGACATTTCAATGAAACTACTGAGCAACTTCGTTAATGGCCTGTCTGAATGACATCAGACACCTGAAGCTGTCCAGATCAACAGTCCTCACTTAAAATACCGGTGTGGGTAATCACCACAAAAATATAGGGCATAAAAAGAAGGAACAAGCTGAGATTAAATAGGGAAATTAAAAAAGGAAGATCCCCCATCCCCTCTAAAAAGTACTAAAGCAAGCAGGAGAGAAGATGCGAGATAATATTAAAGGTCAGTAGGGCAACAGCTGCAGAGAAACCAAGAAGTAAACATTTCAAAATGCAGACATTTATTTTTATAGCATCTTTCCCAGAATTATTGCTGTATCAGCTGCAATGGTGACAAAGCAATTTCTCACTTAGAAGCCTATCTCCTTTCCTAAAATTTCAAACAGCTTCAGGACTGGATACATGTCAGGGGAAGAAGGTAAAAAGGAGTCTTATCATTACATTTTTCAGAGCTGGCACCTGTACACACATGCAAATGCCTGTAAACCCTGTAGGACTGAAACGCTACTCAGCTATGTTCTGTGCTGAGATGGTCACAGGTTACGCTGCAGATAGTTCTCACAGGGCAGGTGTGTTCTGCAAATGAAGATACTCCACAGCCTGATCACATCCCACTGACAGACATCAAGAGGCTTTTTCTCCTAAGGCTATTCCTCAATGGAATTTGGAGACCGTAGGGCACCTTGCATTATCCCAGGTTGCTTCCTGATAAATCCCAATGAACAGACACAGAAAAGCTAAGACATGTTTTGTTTATCCTTGTCATAAGAGTTCCGACATGATGCTATGCAACATTCACCCTCAAAAAAAGGAACCTAACAAGTCAGATTTTTCCCTTTATCCTCTGTAACCAGTTAACAACCCTCCAGACCATATACATCAGATTAAAGGGCTCCTACTGTTCTTTATATTATATACTGTTGCCAGAGAGCAGCTTAGGAAGTAGGACAATCATCAACAAAGAGGTAGCAAGAATCAGTCAAGCTTCATTTTTGCTTGTAATTGGTCATATGAAACAACCACAAGCCTAGCTCTAGCCCTTTACACTATCTTATTTAGTACCACAGACCTTTAGCAACTTTGAATGCCTCTCATGAGAACCTTCACATGAACTTGAAAGTTTTTACCATTCACACACACGGGGCTATGACTCCTTTTTGTACTGCAAGCCAACAGATCGGCTCAGCTGTCCCAAAAACTCCCAGTCCCCTTAGTACATGCCAGAGAGAAAGGAACTGTGAAGAAAAGGATGTTTGGCTGAGAGAAGCCCACTCCACATGGCTGCAGTCTTCAGGAGGCAGCTGAGACAAATCACATAAAAGCAGCTGAAGGGAAGAACACGTTTTTCTCTTGGCTGCCTGCTGTATCAGCACTTAGGAAATAGCCACTCCACAAGCAGAACAAAATTCAATCAAAAGACTCAGAAACTCCAAGCAAACTTGAACAGGACAGGATTTTCCCTCCAAGGTAATGTCACCTTATCTTTAATAACCTCCTAAGACTCTTCCCAGCAATATCAAACAGTGACTCCTTCCCACCCTGGTGACTTGGGTTACTAATCTCAAACGAAGATATCTAAATGGAGAAAAAAATCTATTCTGATTAAATGGATGTTTCTGGGTCATGTTTGCTGGTGACAAATGGCACTAAGTTGAACAGCAACTGTGAGTAATGAAGTAGTGTGACTAGCACTGATTTAACCTTTAATTGGTTCGAGAAACAAATGCCAACTTCTAAAAGGCTCAGAAGCTGGTAGTAAGTGAGAAAACCAACCAGTGATGGAAAACAGTTTAACTGTCAGTGAATAAAAACCATTTTGCGTAGAGCCCCTCCTATTAGAGCAAAGAGTATTTTTGAAGATTAGGGCACAGAAAGAGGGTGGAACTCAGAGGTTCCGCTCCTGCAGCTACTACAGGTTTTCTATTTGACTGTGAGCCCAGCTAATAATGATAGCATTACTATTATACTTCAGCTTCCTAGCTATAAGTAATATTTTTCTGCTCAACACTGAAAATGTACTCACCTGTTCAGTAAAGACTCAAAAATAAGTAAGCACTGCTTTTGCATTTAAGCGATCAGCTAGTAGTGAAAAGACAAAACTATTTTATAACTGTAATTGTCTTACAAGAATTAACCGGACTGAAAACAAAAAAAATCGAGATGAGTCACTGAAAGAAACAAGGGGACATGCAGATGTTTGTTCTGAAGCTATTCAGGTGGAAAGTGGGTATGTCTCAAAAGAAAGGCAGGTCTTTGCTACGACATGTTTTTTCCCTAGCTACCCTACCAAATATAAAGTAAAAGCTTTCAAAACTAGCAACACCACTCTCCCAGAAATGAGGCTCATCTTAGTCTTTTGTCTCATCCCACGGCTTGCCTCCAGCTTTGCACTTCAGTTCTCAATCCTCTTTTTTTTACAGTAATGCCATTATCTCAAGCCATTTCAAGTTGCATCATTCCTTCATGTGCATCACAGGTCAGTGTGATGCAGAGTCTTCCTCATGTGTTTGACCATCCATACTGCTACCTCAAAGATACATTTACCAGAACTGGGTCAGAGAGAATTCCGTCCTCAGAGCACGACTCTGGCCAGGGACCTTCCCAAACTAACCCAGATGTCATGGAGTTTAGGAAGGAAGGAGAAAGGTGTAAATTAGAGATCTTGAGTTTTCTGCCTCTTTATTCTAGGGCTAAAAGCCTTAGCCATCAGCCCTATTCTGAAAAACTTGAGTGTGGGTACAGATAAAGCCATGGAAGTCAGGCTAGGCTCTCCCTTTATTCTCAGCTTGCAATGCTGAATCCTAGTCGGATAGAGCCAAGGCAACGTCCTGCTCACAGGGTAGCTGAGCAGTGGTAGAACACAGGTAAGCCTGTTACCTAAAATACTAAGCTTTCCAAAGCTATGGAACTACAATGCAGTTGCTGATGGGGAAAGCTGAACTGTCTCACTAGTTACCACCCACTAGAAGTGCTCTTTAAGAATTTCGGTCTTCCCCTCGGGACTTCTGTCCCCTCTCCCTGACTTCCCTGGCAGTGTGCGTAGATACCAACCTGCAGGACTTTCTTCACTGGTGGTTGTTCCCCACTACAACAGGAGTCAGTGTTCAACATACCTACACGTCAGATTCCAGACAAGAGAGGTGAACCTGCAGAGAATGTGCTAAGAGGCACTCACACACAGGCACTTCTCCTGGCTTCTCCCCCCCCGGCCGCATTAATTTGTTTTTGAGGGAAAAGATGTTCTTCAGCCTTGGAAAAAAAAAAAAAAATCTGACACAGTGAAGCCAGCAAGAACCGTGTAAAAGAGGGGAGCCTGTCCTGGTTTCGGCAGGGATAGAGTTAATTTCCTTCCTAGTAGCTGGTACAGTGTTTTGGATTTAGGATGAGAACAAAGTTGATAACACACCGATGTTTTAGTTGTTGCTAGGTAATGCTTACACTAGCCAAGGACTTTTTAGTTTTCCATGCTCTACTGACTGATTATTTATCTCAACCCACGACTTTTTCTCACTTGTGCTCTTCCAATTCTCTCCCCCCACCGGGTGGGGGGGAGTGAGCGAGCGGCTGCGTGGTGCTTAGTTGCCACTGAGATTAGCAACACTTGTTTTGTGTATTATTATTATTATTATTATCATCATATTATCATTTTATTTCAATTATTAAACTGTTATCTCAACCCACGACTTTTTCTCACTTGTGCTCTTCCAATTCTCTCCCCCATCCCACCGGGTGGGGGGGAGTGAGCGAGCGGCTGCGTGGTGCTTTGTTGCCGACTGAGATTAAACCACGACAGAGCCACAGCAAGTCATAGAGCCTTATGCCTAGTCAGACTAATACTTTGCTAAGTTATACTATCCCCTGCTTTCACTAGCTATAGCTCGTTGTATCACTCTGAGAGAGCTTCCTGGAAGTTCAAAGAGTTTGATTTTTCAAAACTAAAAAGAAACCCATTCTTTGTACAAATACAATCTTCACCTGTGCAGCCTTCAAAACAGCTGCACTGATTCTGTTAAATGGGCAAGACAGTAAAAAAAAAAAAGTATTTGAAAACAGGTATTCACCCTTCTTCACAATTCAGCAAGAAATATATCTATGAATTGAAGGTGACAAACCATCACCAATGCTCTGTCGATTTCAGTAACTCACTACTGTTCAGGAAAACTGCGCAACTACCAGAATGTTGTTGGCTGCACAGAAACATTGCTCTGATGACAAGAGACATGTTCTTTTGTGAACAGACTGGGCTATAGCTGCATTTTACTGAGGGCCTAATCAGCAGTTACAGCTCACTACGCACATGGCTTTCAGAACAGCGTATAAAGGTGTTTCCTGTTTTTCTCTAGTAAGAAAGAAAGAGGTTTTGTATCACAATCAGATTAAAACAAGAAAAAAAGCCAAGCCTTTTCTGTGGTGAAGCAAAAGAGGAATCCCTGCTATACTTGACAGCAACTTTGCAATTTGAAACAATAACTCCAAAACTAAATTGATGGCAGGAGACAGCCATGAACGTAAAGACTGTTGAAAGAAATTATAAACTTCCACCACAACTCTAATTAAATCACAGGCTGCTTTTTTGTAAGATACCCCTCATTTGCTGTTTATGCCTGTAAGGAGCAATGAAGAGTTAAACATACAGCTGGTTATAGTCTGTCCGGTAATACAATATGATCACTATTTCCTAAAATGCTTTATACAACAGGAATGTTGACTTATAAGAAGGCAGCCCCTCCCAAGCCAGAATGGGAACGGGGACTAACGCCAGAGTGAATAACATCACATTTCCTTCATGGTCTGTTCCCTTCAGCATGGGATAAGGAAATAGTAAACTAATCTCCAAAACTCTGCATATGTGAAAAACCTTATGGACTGTTTGCAATATATTCCCAGTTAGTTTTCTGCTCTTTTTTTCAATTAACCTAGAAGCTCTATACTCCTCATTCCTATGCCTAGCTGGAGTTGTGGGGGAAGCAAACTTTCAGAAAACTTAGTCACCTGTTCTCTTTGGGAATATGAGCCTTGCATCTTCCTTCCTAATGAACGTAAAAGAACTGTAAAAAGACAGCGGGCAGTAGAAACTACTTGTCAACAGCTTGACAGCAGAAGCAAACTTTGCACCACCACGAAGCCAAAAGGGGAAAGGGTGAGCCCCAGCCTCAACTCTTGTGTTACCCGCCCCAGTAAGTGCAGTCATGCGACAGCTGCCATCTGTCTGCTGTACGTGTAGATTTTAGACACCAAGGAGCCTATTTCCTTCCTAAAAGATAATTTTGCCCAAGTCTTACAGCAATAGGCAGGTATCACTAAGAAAGTGCTCACGGGAAGAATTATAAAGAATGTGAATCCTGTGCTGCATTCCCTTTAGCATTAGCATTCACATCTCAGAACAGGTGTCAATGCAGTGTTGCTGAACTGCCAGATCAGACAGGGCTCTCGCATTTCTAAACCAGAGCCAGAGATAATACCCAACTTATTGCAACGGATTTTCTGCTGCCGGGCAGCACTGAAATAAGGCTATTGGAGTTTGTCAGTGTAAATTTGAAGGTCCCAGTTGTTTGTTGAAATTAAAAAAAAAAATGGTGTTCTTTTATGTTAAGCTAGGAAGGAATGCTTCCTCCTTCAGTGATGAAAACTTACTGTCCAAACCCTCAACTCGTGTCTGTAGTACACTTACATTCCTGTGCTTGCTTTTGGTTTTGGTAAAGTGGAAGCTTGGTTTAGGAGTTCCCATACACAGGGAACCATTCTGAACCTTGAGAAGGCAGGTTCTGTGTTAAAGTAATGAATGAAAACAAGAGGGGGAAGCTGCAACTAATTTATATGTGATTAGTTACGATACATACACTGCCGTAACATTGGTCATGCAGGAAAAGTAATAATGGACCTATACATGTGTAAAAGGAAGTAGTGAAGTATTTTCTTGGGGGTCACTAGACCTTTTCTACTTTAGCCATTCAAGAAGCACAAAAACTGTCATTTGTTCTTCTAGTCCTTGGCTAGGCAAATCCCTCCTCTCTTGGCAGATGGGCAGAACGTGAAGACAGGTCAACCTCGGAGAGAAAGAATGCATCATATACAAGATTTCGGAATTCGTTATGATCCGAGTTGGGCATATAGACAGGCTTGTGCATGTATTCCTTTTACAACAAGACCAGCATACTTCTCAACAGGATAACAGCCTAATTTAAGAATAAACTTACCAGGTGACCATCAGTAGTAGAAGGAAGCCAACACAAGCAAAACTTTATCTGTAAAATAACTTAAATATCAAAGTCTCCTGGGGCAGAGGGAAGTTAAGAGAGCAGAGAAGAATAGAAGTGTTACTATTCATTTTCACATGTGCTCATCAAAAGGGACTTTTGCTGACGTGTAGCATGCTGAAAAGGAAGTGTTAACAAATTCTGACAACAGAAGTGTACTGTTGCTACAGATGTTCAAACTTCGGATTGCAACATGCACTGCTACAGCAGTAGAAGAGCTCACCAACACTAAGTTTAGCAGTTGTGGAAGAGCATATATACAAAAATGTTACCTGTAAACCACAGCAGCCCACTGCATTCATTATTGAAGCATTATGAATGACCTTGTATGGAATCCCCAATTTTACTGCACGTAGTACTAAATCACTGTGCGTCGTGGCCCTGTGTTAAGAAAGGAATTAAAGATTGAAAAGATAAAGTGACCAAGTGTTACTAGCATTATAGTTTGCTTTGAAAGTAAAATTAAACCCTTCACAACTAGGGCAATGCAGAAGTGCCAAAAGGGCAACAATAACTTGACTAATTGTTATGGGAAAGTAAAAACTCCAATAAGGCTTCCATATGTCATCTTCCCTAGCTGAAAATACAGGCATCCTCAGTATGTTACGGTTCTTTGCAGCTTTCTGGCATCATTAAAACTGTAACACCAACACAATTGTTACTTTTTAAAATAGCTTTGGCAAGTACTTGAAAAGGAAAGTTCCATTTATCCTTTGTCTTCTGCAGGTGTCTATCGGACATCTGTTCAACTGTAAAGGTCAACTCCATTTGGCATAGACTCCAACGAAACTCCAATATTTCCTTACTCGCTGCACAGCCAGGTCTGCTCCCATCTGCACCAGTGCATGCCAGGAAAGCAACACACTCAAACAAGAACTTTGAACAGACTGAGGTAAACTGCATGCAGTACTTAGGAAAAACATCCTTAGACTAAATCAACTTTTATAATATTTAAGCCAAATTACTCAAATTAACAATGCCTAAGTTTGAGTGATCAAGTGTGTTCTGAAATAATTAAGAAAATTCTAGTTAAGCTTAGAACTGAGCTAAATTTGGCTCCAGGTCTAACGCTCAACAAACACCTTGCGGTGACTGGTGCAAGAATTACTGGGCTTGTAGTTAACACAACTGGGATTAGAGTCCTTCTAAGATGGTAAGTATATATAGATCCAGAAAATCTTTGAACTGCAACAATGTTGACATATGTATCTTGCTTACATGTATGCTTATGTAAACGCTAGGCACTCCCATTTTCCATGTGAAATATGAAAATGCACCTACCCCTTGCCTAAATTATCAAACCTGAACAATGGCCTTAGTACGTACCAAGACGTACCACACATTTCTGTGTGGCCATTCCAAAGAAGGAAGCGAAGAAAGAAACAGCATGTGCCGGTCAGAATTAATTAAATAGGAAGACCGCTTTCACCCTGGTCTGGTTCAGTTACCCTAACAGAATTCCCCTGATTTTTAGTCTGATAATTTTGACACTGCATGTCTGACTAGCACCCATCAGCAGATCAGGTGCTTCAGACTGGAACACAAAGGTGGCAGCAGCTGGCAAGGCTGTAAGGATCAATCATTTAAATAAGAAATCAATTTCACTGGAGGAAAAAAAAAAAAAGAGGAATCTGAATTTGGGAAATCAGAGACCCTGACAGAAACAGGCTCCCAGACCTAGAAGAATGCAGTAAAGAGATCTAAAACAACACTTTGGTTAGTAAACAAACTATGTTCCTGACTTCCATAAGCAAAGGTGATGTAAGAATGCCTGCTCTAAGAAAAGAGGGGACTAGTTTTATGGCCCTGTATTATTCCGTTCACATACATAGGACAAGAAGCACTGGAGGATTTTGTGATTATGCTAATACTGACCAAGGGATCAGCTGGCTTTATTCACTGAAATTTGCTCCAGCCAGTATTTTCTCCCAATAGATCTGTCCATAATGACTGTAGCTAAAAGCAGAAGTGCCCTCATGAGCACTCAGCTAATACCAGCAAAGACTTCGTGGAGTCAGCCCTCTGCACCCAGAGCTATTTTCTGGGTGACAGAGTATTTTCTGTCACTGATACAGGTTTTAAGTTCTATGGGTAGTAATAATATGAATGTTAGCACCAGGCTAGATGAAGGTGGGCTTTCCAGTATGCTACTAAAATTGTCAGGTTCCTGCTAGCACATCCATAGCTGTTACCACACAGGCAGATAAAAACTTGTAGTGAACAACAGTGAGAAGGAGGACAGGGACACAGCTTGTTTTATCACTTTAACCATTAACTACCAACGCCTGAGATTTCCTAAGGCTGCCAGGTACTCTTCTTACCTGCAAATACACTTGAAACTCTACGATCAGCTGCAGTCATATGGCTTCTATCCTCCTCCTATAGGGCTTCTCTTAGGACAGAAACATTCAGTACTCTTTCCTAGTGACCTCATGAACCCCTAAATCCTTAGGGCTCTATGTGGGCATAGGAGCAGTTCTAGCTGCAGTATTAAGAGCTAAGAACATAAACATTTAGAAAGAAGCAACTCATTCAAAAAAAAGCATAGCTTTCAACAATGATGTAGTATGTTAATCAGAATTGAAGTATTTTGACACTGAAACTAATGATGACTGAGGCAGATCAAGATACTGCTTACAAGTAGCAATTACATTTCAATACATGTAGGTTGTTTTTTTTTTCATCTTGTGTACTTACTTGTATCAGTCACTGGATCAGAGCACAAGAGCACAGGTAACGTGGCTCTACACTCTACATGAATCCTAATTTTAATGTTAACATGTATTGAAAGTATAATTAGTATTTCTGAAATACAGCATCATCTGCCCATAAGTACTAGTTTAATATAATATTCTCTTGCCAATTCCCTTCAACCTGTATTTACATAAATTATCCGCTTTTGACAGATGTGCACACTGCTCCTCTTTTTGATAAAGTCTCTCTATTTTTTCACTCACAAATGGGGTGTTCAGTGATTTGATTTTTCTTGTGCCCCTTAACATTGTGGTATAAATCTTGAATCACCAGCTGGAGACTAAAAGCTCTTCTGTATGGCCTGACATTACAGATTGATGATGCCTGACTGAAAAGACAGAAGGAGATCCTTCTGGTGATAGAAAAAGACTACACTTTTCAGCTGGAATAAAAAGTGGAAACAAAAGGCTTAATAAACCAAAATGAGAAGACATTTATAACGACCTAAGTGATTTTAAAAACTAGCATATATCAAAGCAGAAGCACTGTACATCCAACAAACAGTATTCATTCTAAACCAACTGAGCATAAAAGCTGCAGTTTGTAAGTACAAATAGCAACTAAAAGAATACTCTTCAAAACATAGCACATTTCTTAAATATATGATATCCTAGAATTTCTTCTGTTAGCAGATAAAACCTGGAACAAAATATTCTCTATAAAAGCTAGCATGGAGAATGAAACGATAAGTGACTGCTGAAGGAAAGATTTATACATCCTGGAGGGTCCACATTCCTATCTGCAAGGGATATCTGGGCAAGGAAACTCCAAAGCAAGATAAAGTGTAGACAATTGCATGTGTATTTTAATGCAATAAAAAAATTTACAAAGACATAAAAAGTGCTTCTGGTCTGAAAACCAGCTTCTTCATAAAGAATTACAGTTATGGCGTATGGCTCCTTCCTACTGAAAAAAGAGAGTGATCAAGCTACAGCAATAATTAAAATGTTGCTTTGTCTTACCCAAAAGGATCACCAACTACAAGAAATGCGACATCACAAACATCAGCTTCTTTTAAAATGCTATCTGCTTCTTGTTCCACCGTTTCTCGGTCAGCCAAAATCAATTCTTTTCCATAAAACTCTTCCTAGAAATTGAAATTAATAAGAAACACCAAAATAAGACACTTAGGAGTGTTTTCGTATCTCTCTGGGTGCTCGCTCAGGAACACAGGCGATGGACACTGGAAAGGCCAACTTTATTATTCTCCCCAGCAGTCTGACCCACGTCTTAGAGAACCCTGCCTCCCCTTGCAAGAACACCTGAGCTTCCCATAAAGCAGCTCCCGAGCTGACAAAAATGAGTCAAGCACATTATTCTGATACTGCCTTGGGTTTTTATGCCTTCTGTGTCAGTTGAGGAGCTGCTACAAAAGTAGCTCAATCACACCTGCATACTGAAGGTACCTGGGTGGGCTCTAGGTGTACTTTAAATTAAGCAGTCATCCTACTGTAAGGCATCCCCTCTCACAAGTCTGAGCCTAACTGCTTAGCTTAGTTATAATACCGACATCAAACCAGATACAAATATGGCACTAGCTATACCACAACCTAGTTTTTTAGATTTTCCTTAGTAGATTGTAACTAACCACATCTAAGGAATGATTTCATATTAATCCTTCATCTTCAGTTCTCTGTAAGAAATACTTTACTATGTATACAGGTAAATGTCTATTTGATCGTGTCCTTCGCTTTTCTTCAGCAGCTCAGTAATCATCGTGTCTCTTCGTATGTTTTAAATGCCTTTATTTCCAGAATCAACCTCACGTGTAATGAAACTTGTTAGTCCTAGAACATGTTGTCTGACCATCCTGAACATATCTGTCTCTAAGTTACGTGTCACCATACATTTCACATGCACTTTACATGATTAAAGGTTTTTTTCCAGGGCACAGACCAAAAAAGGTGGTTTTGTTCTAAATAGTATTCAGAAAATTTGGGTGGTATTACAAATATTAACAAATTGATAAAACTATTAAGTCAGTTATGGTCCAGAAAGATTTTCCCCTGGCTTCTCCTGTGACTTCAGTGATAGCTTCATCTTTGACCGCAAAGCATAGTGAATTGACAAGAGAACCATCGTACTCGTACAGAAGCTGAGTAGTGCTTCCATAAAAAAAAATCCATCCCATAGCGAGAGTACTAGATATGGGAGCTCTGTTACTGGGTTCGGTTCCCTTTTCTAAAGATGACTTCCTCACCATTTTTGAGTAAGTTTCTCTACCTCTGTAAAATGAGGATATTATTTTCCTTGTGAAACAGACTGCAACCTGTACAGATTCGATAGAAAGGGGACCAAATAGATGTATAAGCAAATCTTGTATCTGTGATTCAGAAGGGTTGACGGCCACCCTGGAGTACTGCTGAGGTCTATACTAAACAAACTACAACAAATTTTGACACCCCATTTGTTTTTATTAAGTATCTTACACTAGATGCAAGCAGTACAGCACAACAGGAGCTGATCTATAAAGCAAAGCACTTGGTGCGGAGAACTCGGTAACAATGCTAACATATGTTTTGGTGGGTTTACCATAGGATGAGACTAACTTTAGTCCAGTACTGTAAGTGAATGCACACTATAGAGCATATTAGGTGCATTCCCAGAAACACACCTTTCAGTTTGTTTTCATCTAACAGAATCTATTTGCATGCTTTGAGACTGCTCCACAACGCAAATCAAAACACATTAATTAGAGAATATATAAAAAGCACTCTCCTGACAAAAACTAAAATGTACTCACTGTGAGGTCACTGGGTCCAAACAGTTCTTTCACCAAGCTGAGGGCCGATTTAGATGGTCAACATCAAATAGCTTTTAATATACGTTTCAGGCCAACAAGATAACCTAAGCAAATCATGTCATTTGAATTTTGAGATCTGATTTTAAAAGCATCGGCACAGGAGGATTTCTCGAAAATCCCTGCAGGAAAGAATCTGTTCTTTATCTCTTGAGAGCTTTCCCATAACTTTTCATGTTGCTTAGGAGAGACTGACCTTCAGATTACTAAATAAACCACTCAGCATTGTCACTTGTATGTAAACTGGGCTGTATTATCAACACTTGGTGATTAATTCCTATATTGCCTCTTAGGCAGTTTCAGGTAAGAGAGCATCTTTTACTTTGTTTTTATTGATCATTTTTCCCAATTACCTCATCTTTGGGACTTCAAGGTTTCCAAAAGACTTAAAACAATAAAAAACAAAACAAACAAACTCCCAAAAATAACCATGCCAAAAATATTCAGTGTTTTTCTATGATTCAGTGTTTTATTTTCAGCTGGCTCGGAATCCATCATTTTTTTTGATAGCAAATGCAGATTTTGTGAAGTAAAAATATCCAAGTAATCATTTCTATTTTGCAATTTTCCAACTATCCAACAAGAACAAAAAAAAAAAACATTTTGATTTGAACGGATTAATTTCAATTCAGATTGCTTCAGTGTACTGAAAAAAAACCAGAAAAACATGGAGTATATCTTCATTTCAAAATAGAGCAGACGATATACCACAGATGGGCCCAAATATTCCAGCCTAGCTTGTATCTAGAAACCACATAATGCTGACCACAAGCTAAAAGTCTCACGTGCTGTATGTACATACAGGTATGCATACATATATACAAGTACGTTATGGCTATACAGCATCCAAGACCCAGATAGCATCTCTGTATAGTACTACACAGCTTATTCGGAGGTGAGATCCCTGTTCCATGGGTAGGCAAGCTCTTTTTCTGGTGTTACTTCAACATTAAACTTTATCTTTCTATGACCAGTGAACACATCAGAGTTATAATTTGTACATTTTTACTACTGCCTTCTCCCATAAGGTGTGTTTACTAATAAAAAGCTTATCTCCGTGTTGTTCAACAGCCCATCTCTGCCTGAACTATGTACGTTCTAGAAGTCTCAACACGGTGAGACAGCTTGGCCCACAAGGAAACATGGAAATGTGAGACAGTCAAATTACTATTCCCAGCAGGCACACCATAATACCTCAGGCTGATACAGCGGTTCAAGGCACCAAAACATGTATTTTTTCTGGTACACCCTTTGATTTTTTTCTCAGATCAGACATTTTTCTAGCCAAGTTCTCCAATATTTCAGGATCTCCGTACGTTGTTAGAATCTGAGATGAGAACTAGTGTCAATGCTTGCAGGAAGGAAAATTTTATTTTCACTCCAGTCTTCTCATAAGGTAGCGAAACGATTTCTCCTATAAAATACAGCGTGTGAAGGTTACGTACATACTTTTTCTGAGAACACGCACCATTAGCTTCTCCTGCTGACGTTACCGACCTACCAGCCCCAGCGCCCTCCTCGCTCCTTGGCTCGAGGGCCGCCAGGGCTCTGCGCGACAGCAGCGCCCAGACCTACCAGCGCTTCCTTGCCCACCGTGAGGATGGACGTGTAGGCCTCCAGGTACACCCTGCGGCACTGCCTCACCGCCTCCAGCCCCTTCACGGTGATGTCCTTGGCGTCTCCCAAGCCCAGCCCGACCAGATACAGCATGCTTGGGGAGGCCGTTACAACCGCCAGGCCCAGTGCCGCCGCCCGTCATGGGAGGGAAAAGGG
>NW_008795702.1:4454725-4490420 GCF_000699145.1 Aptenodytes forsteri | reverse complement strand
GCCGAGACTCGCGCCGGAGAGGCCTCCCTCTGAGAGACGTTGCGAGATGGCGGGGGCTCACCGCAAGGCCGGGCCGGCTCGCCGGGGTTTGGCTTTACCGTTGGTCCACAGCCGGGCTCGCCTCAGGGCAGGCGGGGCTTGAGCCTCCTGCTGAGGCCGCCTGCGCAGAGCTGGGCAGTCCCTGCGCTCCTCCAAAGGCTTACTTAGTGTTGGGTGAACCTCCCTGGTCCTGTTGACTGGGACCGCCTGGGGCTCCTCCGGCTGCCCTGCGGCAAGGCAAGCCGGAGAACAGGCACTTGTCTGCCTGGGAGCACAAACCTCTCCTCCCGCTTCCCCCAAGGTGTGATTCGGTGGTTTGGTGTTTCTCTTTGGGTTTTTTTGAGTTTTGGTTTGGGTGGTTTTTTTTTTTTAACTGAGGCTTGGGAGCAGATTTTTCTTTAAAGCAGACTTTCAAGCCTGAATCAATCTCACTGGAAGCTTTTTTCGTCGGCAGCACCTGCTGCAGTCGAAAGCCTGCGCAGGAATCGCGGCTTCGTCTCCGAGTCTGCAGGCCTGTGTGAACCTTGTGCCTTGCGGTTGCAGGAGCACGTGGCCCCTGTGTACATGGAGAGAATCCAAATGCTCTTAGACCCTGGCAGTGCATCAGAATCTGGTGTGTGATTTTTATTCTTTATATTCTTTCTTTTTGAAAACCAAGGTTTGGTGACATTGTGTTGAAGTTTAACAAACGCCATGTTTTTGGCTGTTGGTCACACAGATCTGTCTGACATTTTTAGTAGGTTTTTAGGAGAAAAAAAATCTGCCTGAAAATATGAAAGGGCAAAGGGAAATTAACTTTTTTATAATTTACATTTAATTTTATTATCAATTGTGCAGTGAGAAGTTCTGCAGTAGAATTGCTTAAACTCTTAAAGAATTTATTCTGTAAAATGTGAACATGGGGGAGAAAATCAGAAGTCCTTATAAGACCGTGCTAGTTGTCTGAGTTAATGCTAGTGATAGTTCAGGAAAGCTACTGCATTCAGTCTTAGCAAAACAAGACTACAGCCTAACCAGAATACACTCCTGCAATGACAACACGGGCATGAAAAGTGTCTGTGAAATTTGAAAGAAGGATTTTATTTTTTTTTCTCCTTCCCCCCACCCTCAAGTCAAGCAAAGAATTTATTCTCCCTCAGCTGTTTGAGAAAAGGGGAAAAGGATTTTCTTTTTTACTGAACTGTAGATGGTATTAACCCAAGCTTGGCTTGCAGCAGAATACTCCTTTTAGTTGTACATAGGAATATCAGGTTTATACTATTCTGAATTCCAAATCCCTCTAATTGTTGGATTTGCTAACGGTTCAAGAGAGCCACACTATTAAATGATTAAAGGCCATTCTTCCAAGTCAGCATAGGACCGTGTGAGCAGAGGAGTGTTAATACCAGTAATTCTGTGGTGTTAGAGCACTGTCCATGCTGTATGCGTAACAGATAAAGAGACCATTAACTTCCCCAAGGCAGGAGACGCAGCAAAGAGTGCCTGGAAGGTGTGCCACAAAGAGGCAAACACGTACCATACACATACCAGTGACCACTGCATACTTGACCAGATTTTTCTCGGGTTTTTTGAATGGTTGTCTTAGTATATAGTTGACATTAACTAGTTTTTATTTCTTGTAAAAGTAAAGAGTTAATTTGTCTCGTGATTAAAGCCTCAGATTCTTTTGGCACAGTATTTGAGCGTCTCTTTCTGTCTCTTCTTAACAGTCTTTCCAGAAGCCTCTTTCATTCACAACATATTCTAAAACATGAATACCCTTCCCAGCCAGTCTTTCATGATGCAATTTTATCGTGGGTCAATTCGATATCCCAGATTTTCCATTATTTTACATAAACATACAAATCAAAGGCACTTAAGTTCTTTGTCTGTGACGCTGGAGTTAATCAGTCACAAAAGTATCAAGCTAAGCTATAAAATAAAATTACCCTCGTGCTCTTTTCATCTTTATCCTATGAGTGTATACTGACTTCAGAGCAATTATTTAGGATTTTCATTAGTATAAAGGAGGGTGAAATTGGAGCTGTGGATTTTAGAGCGTATTAAGCCACTTAAGTCAATAGGAGTTGGCCTTTGATTTTAATAGGGCTGTTTTTTCATCCAGAAACACTAAGTGAATAGATAGAGCTTGTAATGCTTGTTTCAGAGTACCCAAAGCCATTTGAGCTGCACATATTAGTTAAAAAGTCTTAGCAACTCAGCATCATCAGCCAAAAAATTTTAAAAAAAAAGAGTTTAAAAGTCTACAAAATGTTGATAACTGCTTTTACCATGTATTTATGTGCATACACACGTTCATAAAAATGTGGTATGTGTATGCCCAATGTACGAATTTGTTATTTTAGTATCTATTAACCTTAAGAATATTTGATGCAGCTGTCCCTTACAGAGTCCCTATATAATGAACAAAAGGGCCTATGTTGTTCAAAATTACTATTTTTTTCCCTTTCACTGTTGTTTTGGGGTTTTTTTGGGGGGGTGAGGGTTGTTTGTTTGTTTGTTCGTTTTAACCTGTAACACTTTTTGCCAATTTAGTTCGCTTGGAGATTTTTTACAAAAATAAAAAAATGTAAATAGTCTTTTTTAGAGGATGGACTCAGTTGTCTTATGTCCATTGTTTCAGTATATGCTGAACTGTATTTCAGACTATCTGCAGAGCCACTTTTTTTTTTTAATTTTATTGGAGATTGCAATACCTTTCTTAGGTGATTGGAAGAATAATCTGACTAGAAAGTAAACAGGCAGAAAAACTCCTTTGTACTCTCTACCAAATAGCGTGCTGCTTGCTGTACTTTCATTATATTAGTAAGTACTGAGTAGTTGATTGTCAAGCCTGAACTCAAACCACAATAAATGGATAGCAACGTAGAAGATCAAGAGAATTAAGTTTGAAATTTTCTGGCCCAATAACTTCTGTCAGGTATGGCTTTCAAGGAGCTTCTCTTGACTTACAGCGGTGTCATGAACAGCAGGATTTGGTTCTTTGACTTCACTTACCTATTCTTGTCTTGCTAGAGTAACACTTGACATATTGCTTATACATTCTGCAGCTTTTTGAGGATCTTGTAATAGATAGGAACCAGTCAGGTAATTTTAAGAACTACTTGATATATGCTGCAAAACATTGTGGATTTAAGAAAGGAAGGCGGGTGGGGGGGAAGCTCAAGACTTGCTACGCTTGCGTTTGTGGTCAAGCTGTAAATACCATGATATGTAGCCTAACACAATGGGATCTTTATTTATGGTAGGTGTTCCCTCTTAACTACTCTTTTACAAATTAATGGCTTATTTTTGTTACAGCTTTACTGCGTTAACTAATGTTTGCAGCGCAAAAAAATTTACTCAGCTATAAAGCAGAGGAAAACTTTCTTCAATGAGGACGCATTTTCTGCAAGGCCATTTTCTGCAGGATTTAAAATTTGGTTGTTTCTTTGTTATTTCTTATCCTTCTAAACATGCAGACATAATTGTTATCTATGAAAAGTCATCTTTGAGAGGACAGATATGTATGTTGCCTCTGTTGCTAGATAATCTTTCTAAAAGCTTCAAAGAGATAAATATGCTGTGTTAAGATGGTTGCAACTATCCAGTCATGTCAACTGGAAGGCAGCTCAGATAGATATGCAAGCTATTTCCAAGTGATGAAACCCCTTTCGTAGCAGCTGACAGCTGGAGTAGGAGACATGTAACATGTTTCTCAGCCAGAACATGTTACTGAAGAGAGAGTGCAACAGCAGCCTAGGATAGCATTCTGTCAAAAATATCTGATCTTTCTCTTCAAGCTTCAGTTGTCAAAAGGTGTTATGGTGGTGGTTTTGTAACTGGGTTTTCTTTTTTTTAATGGGTTTACATGTCACAGCTGCTTTGGCTTCCAGATTTGTATAGAATTTCAATAAGCTGGTCGAGGTTTGATGCAAAAGGGGAAACAGGAAGGGAGGAGGTTAATTGGTCTTTCATTAGGTTACCATTCTCTTTCTGATGCTCTGCGCTCGCTTACACAAACTGTTCTTGGTGAGGAGGATCATTTGCATTAAAATCTCTAGTGAGAAGGGTGGATTTGTACACCAGAGAAGGCTGTGTAGCGTGCAAAATTTATGATCAGTCTGAAAGGTTACTTGGAATAACATGCCAAAGTCTGTACATCCAAAATTCTGTATTTACCTACATGCATATTCATACCGTATTGTATCTGTCTTGTGTCTAGCAGAAAGACAAGTCTACTAGCAATGGTAAAACAAGCTGACTTTCCTGAGACACCTACCGATTATTATACGGCAGCCCACCTTTGTGTTAGAAATATGCTGTGTAGCTGAAGTTTTAATTAACAAATAAAAATAATCTACAACTTGGGTTTTTGTATGATTATAAAAACTGCTGATAACTTTGTATTTCTCATGGTTTGATTCTAACAATTGTGTTAGCCAATATTATTCATATGCAGAGGGTCAGGCATGTTTACGGTCAATGATAATTTTCATTACAAAGGCTGCTTTCAACTAGAGTAGGCTTAAGTCTAAAATGAATTGGCATTTTGGCCCTAATACTTGATACAAGTGTAAAGCTATGCCCCAGAGAGTACATTACCTCATAATGCCTTTAGATTGCTTTAGAAATTGGATACATTCACTATCTTGCTAATAAGATAGCTATAATTTCTTTCCATATTTGCAAGACTTACTTTATTAGTGTTTCAGAAATACAGGGCAAATAACTGACATAAAATGACACTGTTCTGAAGTTGGTGTAGTTACACTTTTTCATAGGAGCTACATGTATCCGAGAATCGCATACTTTGTGAGACTTTGTACTCTAGTAGAGAATTACTTATTCTTACATTGTCTTAACTACAGGATACTTGGTGCTTATCTAAAGCAACATCCTCAAAAATGGATCACTTGTCAAAGTGGTACACACAATATCATCCTCTTCAGGCTTTGGAAGGAAAATGCATACAGTTAGTACAGTAGGAAACCCCCACTTAGAAAGTTGTCACTTTTTTTCATCCTTTTCCCCTCTTTCTTTTTTTTTTCCTCCTTTTCCCTTCTTTTTTTTCTCTCTCCCTTTTTTTTCCCCGCCCTTTTTATCTGAGGGGTAAAATGATACCCTCTAAAGCGTTTGGCTATAATCTGGTAGCACAAGGACTTTTCTTCCTGTAACTGAAGTATTAGGAAGCTTTTTCAAGGTCATGTGCTGAATGGTTAAATTCAGCGTGGCATCGCTCTTTGTTGGAAGGCTTTGTGATATGAGGGAAACTTGGTAACCTCTCTTAGTGGTCAAAAGTAGTTGATTTGTTCATGAACTTTACCAATACACTGAATGCTTTATTCTATTAAAAACCCCAAATATTGCCTTATTGCAAAAGGTCCCCAAACCACCAATTATAGACATGTCTTAAGGCTTGTTCTGGCTCTCTCTAGTGAAACTATCTTCATCCCTTTGATATGTTAGTTATATTCCCACTAGAAGAGGGGGTTTTGTGTTTGGTTTTTTGTGTTTTTTTTTTTTTTTTTGGGTTTGTTTGTTTTTAGGGACAGTAATAATGAAATTCAGGGGGGTGGTCAAATAGCATGTGTTTTCCTGACAAGATGTGCTGGTCATACCAAAAATTCACAGATTGTTTTCTTGTGCAGTTGCTTTCTATGTAATCCTTAGGGTAGCTAGAATTAATAACAACTTGATGAGATAAAAAGTTCTCTAATGATCCCCTCCTATTAAAGTATAAAATTAATTGCATGCTTGTTTGGGAAGGAGGTTCAGGACAGGCAATTACTAAACAAAATAATCAAGTCTTTATACTCATTGTGCCTTACCCATGTCACACACAGTGAGTATTTTATTATTAGTAATGATGTTCTTTACAGAAGATCATTCAAGAATGGACAGTGCCGTTATGCTAGGCACTGTAACTGGGAAAGTGGACAGGTACTGCTCTGAGCAGCTTCTAATCGAAAAGACAAAGACTGGGAGGAATAAAAATCAATCCCAATAAATAACATGATGTCAGTTAACTTATAGCACGGCTAACTTGCTTAAATCGCATTTTTACTGCATTTGTCAGTATATTGCACTGGTAACATGGTAAAATAATACACACAGACACACACATGGAATCCCTCCATACTCAAGGGAAACCATTAAAATGTCCCCTGTCCTCATTTCAGGGTGTTCTATAGATAAGATTCCTGATATTCAGCTGTAGCTTTATCTAAGTAAATAAATCATAAAAGTAAGTCTTTACTGACTTCACTGATTGCATTATTTAAGACATTGCATCATTTGCATTGCAACCATACAAGACTTTTTGTATCGTTCCCAGTTCTTTTCACAACAAGTGGGATTTTTCTGGAGAAAAACATAGAATCAGATTACTCCACTTTCATTACATCAGGTTGTATTGGGGGTTTTCTTTGACAAAATTCTACATATAACTTGAATCTTAATGCTGAGTGGAAGTATTTTAACCTTTCGTTCCATTATGTATTACTAATCCAGTTACCTACTTCTTAATTATTAATCTTAGAGTTGCTCATATTCATTCTTAAATTTAGCTGTGGTCAAAAAAGACCCAGTCCTGCTGGAATTAGAATCAAATGAGATTTTGCTCTTCAATTCAATGGCAGCAGAATCAAGCCTTCACTTTTTGTCATTCTCCACTGTTACTGCCTTTTTTTTTATTCATGGCTCTTGTTTTTTCATGGCTTCAGTTCTTAAGGAAATTTATGGAACAGCGGTCCTGATACCAAGACCTATGGCACTCCCCCCTATTAATCTTATCCTGTAATAAGAATCGGCTGTTTATTTCTTCCCTTTGTTTTATGTCTCCACAATTTTTTTTTACTCTCTTGGGACTTTGCTTCTCACCCATGGTTACCAAGTTTCCTTAATAGCCTCTTGTGATGAACAAAATGCCACATCTATAAATCTTTCTGTCTCAATTCATCCACCGTTTCAGTAGATCTGACCTTGAGAAGTTGTACTTGAGCTTTGAGGGCCTCCAGATATTTAACTTCTCTCATGTACAAAATGTGGCCATATTCCAGGCAGCTGTGTATTTGTAGATAGTGGAACAAAGCAGTATCCTCTCCTAATCTGGCTAAACCTGCTGAGCTCCTACCCTCCTTGCTTTCTTCTATCTTCACCTGCTTCCAGTCTGGTGGTGTTTTATTCTTTAAAAAAGACCGAATGCTGTACAAATGTTGTACCGCATTTTAAAGGGTGCTGGTAAATGCATCTGGGGCAAAATGCTGGGCCAATTTTTGCTTATATCAGAGTGTACACAGTACAGAAATAATTTATTTTTCTGGGGGAAGTTGCTGCTTTGTCTCTGCTCTCTTTGTACACCTACAAATCTATGAGGTCAGCTTTTTATATTTTTGGTGGGGATTTTACCTTATTTGTATTTTGACATATGAACTGTGATTTAATAGCAGAAAGATAGCTTCCTTTCTCATGCTGGAGTCTTTTTGGTAATCATACTGTTGCTGATGTGAAATGGATTAACTTTAAATGTCCATCACTAAGTCTAAGTAATAAAAAACAAATTTAGGTTTCTATCACTGTTTAATAATTAAAGCCTTTATCAGTATAAGCAGAGGCACTTTATGTGTATGCTTTTAAATTTGCTGTTGACATTAATACTTTCAAATGTTACAAGCTTAATTGCCCACTAGATGAACAAGTTATTTGTAACCAGTTTGAAATGAACAGAGAAGCAAGCTCCAAGTATATTTAACTTTTGTGTTTCACCATGTTTCTGTAACATAGAAAAATGATACCAAACTTGGGGGGGTGGGGGTGGGGAGAAAGCGGACTTCTATCTTTCAACCTTCATGTAGCAGATTTTAGTCATCATACCTTTTTTCTTTGGCAGAGCTCCCTAACATAGTTTTGGCAGCATTGAATGGTGATGTCACATGCTGCTGTAACCTAAATTGCAGTAGTTCCTCATGCCTCCAAACGGGGAAGAGGGAGGTACTGATTCCTAAACTTTCTTCAGTTCTTCTAATGTTTATGCCAAGTACCTCCAGCACAGAATGTGATACAAAATCCTCGTCGAGAGGGGAGGGAAAGGGGAAAACCATCTTCGTGGCTTTACCTCAGTTTCATAACTGTAAGCTCTGTTCCCCAGGCTTAACGCCTGAATGGAAGTGCTTTGCATTCTAATACATACTGTTCTAAGGTTGAATGTGCAATGTGAGAGGAGGGGCTACAAGAAATGTTGTTTGTCTTGGAAACCTTGAGAAAATACATTTTAAATTCTTAGATGATGTGGGGAACAAAAAAACATTTGATAAGAAACGTTCTTTATTGTTCGCTTTTAGTTTGGACTATGGATAGCTGGATTGCTGCTGTCCTTCGAACTCACGAACGCAGTTAGTTAGCAGTGGGACACTGCAAGTCTCAGACCTTGCA
Source organism: Aptenodytes forsteri (assembly GCF_000699145.1). Taxonomy (NCBI): domain Eukaryota; kingdom Metazoa; phylum Chordata; class Aves; order Sphenisciformes; family Spheniscidae; genus Aptenodytes; species Aptenodytes forsteri. The sequence continues at coordinate 4,481,969 of NW_008795702.1, read as the reverse complement.
GTCTCACATGATACTGCAGGAGTAGGATCTTGTCATGATTCACAAGTGCATTTATTCCGCAAATAGTCTGGTAGGTATAAAGGGCACTTTTATGATGTCAAAAATCAGTCATCAGCTTGAACGTCATCTTGAATTAGGATCTTACAATGATGAGTTATTGTACATACATTTTCATCTTGTAAGCTACAAGTCACTAAAAATTGCAGTTCTCTTTATAATTTTTTCTATAATATCTTTATGATATTCTAAGTGTTTTTGAATTATTGGTCTCATGATCAAATACTTTTTAAAATTGCTATCTCTCTACTTAATTGTATGCTGATTATGCTTAATCATAAATTATTTACATAACTTTTAAGTCACACTTTCACAGCAGGAATGATTATCATAATGTCCTACTTAAGTACAGAGTAGGGGCTTAATATTTTCTTTTTCCTTTCGATCATTCTTTTTTGTGGAAGTTGTTTGGAGGAGGAAAAAATTGTTACAGGTCTGTCTCATTTATTTTGAACTATTTCCAAATGTTTAATGTTGTTAATCAATTAACGTAATCTTTATCAGATAGTTTAAGGATTTGTATTAAAGGGGAGGAAAATAACATTAATATTTTTATTCGGTCTATTTATTTGCTGTACATACCCTTATTAGTTATGAAGTTAAAAGTTCTATCAAGGTATGATAAGTACTGGAAGTAATTTCAATTGAGTTAACAAAGGGAATAGAATGAAAATAATTTAAAACTGGTTCACACCAGCAATTCTTCGTGCACTATTAACTGCTAAGATCTAGTCACAAAACATTATTCTGAGGAGAAAAGGTTTAGTGAACCCTAGAAATTGGATTTGATTTATGCCAGAAAATCTGCCTTTTCACTGCTTGAGATTTCTATGGAAGGAAGCCACAGTCTTTTACCAAATGGTTTCTAAGGTAACATCTTATAGCAGAGCATCTGAAAACAATTTGGTTGTTAATGAGAAATAGTTCTCACGGCGGTGGGGAAGGGTGGGGGGAAAGAAAAGGCTTCAAGATTTGGCAGTCTGTCTGTAAAGGCATTTAAATAAATGTGTGCTGCTGGTCTGCTTATGAAACTTCTACATGGATTACACATTCATAATTGCCTTTCAAATGTATCGGTCACTTTCCAGAGTTGTCCTCCCCTATAAATTTCATTGAGAAGTTCTGCATGATAAAAATATTTGTACACAACAGCTGAATAATTTAAATAGCTGACACTTTCCAGTGGAAAGAGCTCTTTACTCCTACAGAAAAAACATTTGCATTTTTGGGATGACAGTGTATTTTTGCTGCTAGAAATACATCAGTGAATTGGTGCCGTATCAGAGCCATAGCATCCCACTGATGATAGATGCTACTTGCAGACTTTCTGGGCTGCTTGTGAGACGCATTCTGAGAAGTTGCTTTTATACCTCCTTTTCTAAAGTTCTGACTAGATAAATGGTAGGTCAGTGATCAGAGGTGTACAGTCATTTTATAGTAGATGATCTGAATATCTTTCACAGTCAGAGCCTATTTGGGATGGAGGGAATAGAGTGCTTCTGTCAACAATGGCTCATTGCCATTTCTTCCTTCCTCTCGGGAAGAGAGAAAACTAGCAATTCTGGCTTCCCTTTCCCTGGATATATAATAAACATGTAATTGCTCTCTCCTACCCTTTTGCCTTGCAGCAAGGCTGTATTCTTCCATTCTGTTCCTTGGTGCCCGTGTAGAGTTGCCTGAGTAGAATTGCGGAGTTTAAAATCATGCTTGCCTACTTTTCTTCCTCATGTTATTGAATGCTATGAGCTTATTCTAACTGAGTCACACAGGAGAAAAACAGTCTCAGAGTGACCCCTTTGCACTAAGCAATGGGTCATATTTAGCAAAAAAAAAGGAGAAACATTACCAAAGTAAAACTTATATATATATATTAAAAAAAAGTAATATCCACAATCCAGATAGCTTTTACAGAGGCAAAAGAAACTTTGTGGTGTAATCTCTAGACTTTACATAGGCCAGGTCTATTAACAATGTTTCATTAGCATAGTGATATTATTTAGGAACATGAAAACACCACATCCATACAGTACAGCTGTAATGCCATAAAATGTGTGTAAATGCAACGAAGACCTCTATCAGGAATTCTCTGGTGAATCTTCTTATACCAGTATGTTGCTACAGCATGGAAGTACCTGCCTTACTGTGGTGCTGGCAGGGTTGTCCTCACTGTCCTTTGAGGTTTGCAGAAGCAAGTTCATGCCCATACTTCAACTACTCTAGCTCATGTTGCACCATGTTTGTACACAACAACCTCTACCGGCACCTGTTTATTGGAGTTACAGCACTGCACTGGCATTTCTGTGTTGTAGCCTCACAAAATGCAATTGTTCCTGCAACTTTTATACAGCTTTGGCCTTAAGTGACTTGAGTTTTAGATAAACCTGTGTGCTGCTTTAATTCTGACCAAAGCATTGGTTATATAATACAAGTCTGCTCAGTGCCCTTCAGGTATCGTTGACATTGTCCTACCAGTTCTCCTAGAAACCCATCATCTCTATAGGTTCCGTTCCTGCAAGGGCACCTGCTCCATTATATATACGTTAGATGCCATTCTCAGACTCTGAGTAAAATGTGCAAGTTATTTTGTAAAAGTGATTGTGACTAAATTTGGATCCCGTAACTGGAAGTACTCCGTAGTTGCCTTATGAAAACTGTAGAGTGTAATAGCTTCATAACAAGCTTGACTTTGTTTGATTTCACCTGCTGCAGAGGAAAGCCCTACGCTCTACAAAAGAAGAGAGGATGCTATGAATACTTCGTCATCTGATGCTAAATATGATTTTCAGAGTTAACTGACCCTGTTAAGTAAAAACCACGCCAAAATACAGCAGTAAGAACACTTGCGTTCTAGTGCTGTGGTTATAGAAAGTTAGTGTGACATTATCTGGTTGTCTGAGAGCAGCTCTAGGGATGGTGTTGGGGAACATAATGGAAAGAAAAGCTCCAGGAGACAAGTTCACGGAGAAGGTCTTTCTGATTATTTGGTGGTTGGCTTGAACACAACTGTGATTTTTTTTTTCTTTTAATTTTAATAAAACCACTGAATATATAAAATTATTTAACTGTTGCTGCTGAAGGGGGGACTTTTCTTGCCCCATCACTTGCCCAAAATTTAGTGTTTTTTTCCCCTCTGGGAAGTTTTTCAGTTCATGAATAATTCTAAAACTATACACTTTTTTGGCCATTTAACAATCTGAATCAGCTTGCCAGAGGATCATATGAACAGCGAAGGAGGAGGTAAGACAGTAAGCAAGGACAGTAAGTCAGGATTGCCTATCCTTGGGTCATTCCATAGAAGAGGCATGTGGGTTTGTGAATGGATTAGCAATAAACCTTGACATGTGTTATATGTTCATTTGCTGTATGCGTAGGCAACATTTTATATTTTATCATCAAATTTGCTCATAAGGTAATTACTGAAATCAAACTGTATTGACACCAAAAACTTTAATGTATTCATAAGATGCATTATGTGGCAGTAGTGTTGAAAAAATAGAAATAAAACTAATAGAACAAGGTATTTCAAGCCTATTATGGTGTACAATACCGTATACACACAATGAGTATGTAAACATTGATAAAAGGATGTTTGAGATTTTGCTTTTAAGAGTTCCTTTCTCAAGGGATTACTTGGAGATAAAAAAATCAGCAAAGGAATGGGCATTTTTGTAGGTGTTTTGTTTGTCAACTGTTTTAATTTAGTACTGATGTCAGAAGATAATTAATCCGTGATATGATCTCTAAATATCCTGGCTTGCAGTTTCACTAACAGGAACTCTTCTTATGTAAGTGATTCCATTGATTTCAAGTAGCCAAAGTTATTCATATCACAGAACATTTTTACATATTCAGATAAATAATACTTTCACATTTCACAAAGAACGTGAAGACACACTCCTCCACAAAGGGAGGGAGAAAACAGGGAGAGAAAGTAGGTCCTGATTCTCTTTTGAAAAGCTGTTGGTGCTTTGGAACTCTATCTGTAGTTCTACAGCTTCTGTGAAGGAGAACAGAAAGTTTAATGAGGCTGAGAGTCAGCTGAGATGGTGCATAAAACTGGGAGGGGGGAGTGGCATTTTGGTTTGTTAGTCGTTTTACATTTTGTTGTGGAGGTTTTTTTTTAGGGGAAGGATGGGTGGGGGGTGTTGTTGATTTTGTCTTTTTGGGGGGAGTTGCTGGTTTGTTTTTTTGTTTGTTTTTTCCCCTGTAGCAACCGCATTGGAACAGGATTCTGCCTTCCTAATAATCTTTGAAACTTTTTATGGATTGCCAGAGCACATTTCTTATCCAAGTTTTGATAGCTGTGGTCTTCAGGATATCAAGAAAGTGATGAGTGACCATGACAAAAAGAACAACGTAACTAATTAAGCCTAGTTTTCAATGGATTTGTGCCCTTCGACCTATCCATATTTCCACTGCAGTATCCTTGTCCCTCCCAACCACCGATTTTCACAGAATCTGTAGGAATGTAACTATGTCGGACATCCTCAGTTCTGTCAAATTTGGATTAGTTCAGTCAGTGAGAGAACAGTGCTATTGCCCTAGGAAAACAAGTTAAAATACTAGCTAAAAAGTAGGGAGTGTTTACAGACTTATTTATATTTAACTTCATTTATTAAAAGGAATTCCTATTTTTTATCAGAGAATTCTAGAATAAAAATATATTAATCCAGTATTTTTAGAAGCAGTGAGAGGATGGAATGGGTCCCAGTTCATATTAGTCTTAAATGCGAGATTGGATTTTGTCTTTAAATATGCATGCATAGTGTGAATTACATCTCTGTGAGCAAAGGGTAATCCCAAACATGTAAGAATGTTAATATGTTCAAATAACATTAAGTCCACGTTTAAAATGTTAAAAAAATAGAAATTTAAGTCACTCCACCTTCTTTTGTCACCCTTCTGCATCTATGAATTGTGAGATACTTAGTCACGTGAGTAAACACAAGAAAACTGTGATTTCTAGAGTCTAGAAGCTGTTATGTTAGTAGCATAATTAACTTAGAAACCTGTTCGTGATTAAGTTGGCTTTCAAAGTGGTAATATTAGATAATTAAGCTTTTAATTATTATTTAGTGCATCAGTACTGTTGTAGTTCATTTTTAGGCACAGAAATTGAAATAATTCCCTCCAGACTGATTTTGGTCTCTTTATTTCTTGTGAAACAAGTCTGCGTGCCGTCACTGAACGGGGAACAATAACAAAAGTATTCTGAATTTTCCTTCTTTCCCACTCTCTCCTTTTAACTTAAAAGGGTTAAATAAAAAAAAAAAAAAAAAAAAGTTGTTTGTCCTAAATGTTCTTGCTGAAATCCATTATGCATGAAAAGAGTCTGAGTCCATTTGCAAGACCTCTAAATGAACTCCATTCATTCTGTGCTTAGAAATGTCCATTCAGCCAGAAACAGACACAATAGTTACAACCTCCTTTATTTGGCACCAGCACCAGCTTATTAAAAGTGAAGGGATGGTTATGAAAAAGTATAGTAATTTTTCTATGCTAGTTATATAATTCTTTAATAAAATTCCTTTAGGATCTGAATAATGTAATAACTGCATATATGTTCTTTGCCCATAGTTGCAATGTAGTAACACTGCATTCATCTAAAATTCTTAAACATTCATGAAGATTTTGAAATAGCTATTCTCAAAATGTAAGTTGATCTAGCTTGACTTATTTTGATGTAAAACAAGCTATAGGGACATTATATCTAGATGACTCAGAAATTAAGCCAGTTATTAATCATAATTAGTGGCTATGGAGAAAAAAGTTTTAAAGTTTTGTCTTTTAAAACAGTAAAATTTTGTTTACATTTGGAAGGTAAAATACTTGATACACATGTCAAAATTGTACGAATATAGTAGTATAATTTCATCACTCTAAAATCCATGAAGATAAATCAAGGATTCAATACTCCACATTTTGTAGGTCATGAACATAAAGTGGGGATTGTCCCATTGTGATCAGCAGAACGTCATGATCCTCAGGTGTACGTGTGTGATATCAGACCGTATTATATCTTATTTAAAATGACTTGAAGCATTGAGCAAGATTACAGAGGCATCATTGGCTTTCCTTCTAAGACTGGGAATGAACAAAAACTGTAAGCATTTAGGAGAACCTGGCTTGCCTTACACGCAGGTAGGACTTTTGTAAGTTCTCGTTCTTGCATGCGTTGTTATGACGCGTCTGAGAACGCCGTGCAGGCTCCCGTGGGCGCTCGCTCTCCAGTTCAGGTATGGGAGGTTCTAAGGATGAGTCCAAGGTAACTGTGTGTGTTTTCATTTGTTTCCTTTTTCTGACAGCCTGGGTGGCCGTATACATTTGTTACTTTCATAACATGCAGATAGTGTTTGATGTAGAAATAAATATTATGTTTGAAGGGAAAGAGAAAGTTAAGGGCAGACACAGATTTCACTTTATGTTATTCTTTGACCTGGAGTCCTTTATTTATTTAGATTCAGCAGTGGCTGAAGACCCTGTTGCTGTTGACTGTCACGACTGCACAGGGCCCTTCTGAAGTTAGTGACGTAGCCATTTACATGCCGACTATTGTTTATAGCACTAGGGCCTTTAAGTGCCAGTCATCATCTTAGAAGGTGGCTTTGGTAGCTGACTGGAACTGACTGAGCATTTCCTCCAACAAACTGTAGAGAATACTGTTTGTGGGAAGTGTGTGAGTGAGGGTGAATGGGTGAGGGGCTCATGGCAGGAAAAACAACTAACAGGAAAGGGTAAGTAGAAACATCATCCTCCTTGCTCTCAACCAGTTCTTTATCTGACAGTCCTCCTGCTGGTTGCTTTTCCTGCTGAGTCTCCTCCTCCTTCCGTCCCCTTGACATGCAAAATACACATCCAGTGAATACCTACACAATGAGAGTTCAGTACTTTGTTACTGAAACTCCCTGTATGCCCATTCTGTAACTCTTGTGTAGGATTCCATTGTTTTGGTTACTGCTGAGCTTGACATTATGTGAATTGCACCTGCGGTATGGCCCAGTCTGGGGTTGTACAATGCAGTAATAACCTGAAGCTACCAGGAGTTCAACAGAGTAAACGTTTCAGGATATGCTCTCTGCAGAGTAAATTGCTTTTTCAGTTATATTTTATTTCTTACTGTTAGTATTTTCATCTGTAAATGTTGCGCTCCTATATGAAAATTAAGTGCCATATACTAATTTTCCATAAAGTATGTGTTTTCTCTTTGATGGTCTTCAGCCTGACTTCTGAAATCACTTCTTTACAGTTAGATGCTGTTGATATTTGATTTCGCTGGAGTTATTTCTGATCAGCGTCAACAGTCTAGCACTTTATGTATTTTCCCAGCCTAAAGATCTGTCAGTTCCCATTTGTTTACTATTAGGAAATGAAAATTGAATAAGAAGGTTCTGCGACAATATACAAAAAAAGGAAAGCAAAAATTAAAAAGAATGATAAAATATGTCCCTCATAATTCACTGCTGACAATTCACTTCTGATTTTGTTTGTTTAGGTACTTCCCATCAAGGTGGCTATTCCCATGATGCTGTGGTCCATGCATTACAAAAATGTGGCATTCGTCATATTGACACAGCAAAAAGATACGGCTGTGAATCTCTCCTCCAAAAAGCCATCAAAGAGAGCGGTGTGAAGCGGGAGGACCTCTGGATAACTACGAAACTGTGGCATAGTGATTATGGCTATGAAAACACAGAAAAAGCCTGCTTGGAGTCATGTGAAAGACTTGGTGTTGAATATCTTGGTATGAATCTTTACATATAGCTCATTTATTGCGCCTTCCATGTGAGTATTTGCAAAGATGAATGAATTCCGGAAAAAAATGATGTCGTACAGATAGATCACAGAAAACAAATTCTGCCTTTATTTACACATTTGCAGATTTCTTGTTCTGTTTGATCTTTAGAAAGTTCACATGCATATAATTGAGAGCACAGAATTTTTCCTTGTTGCAAATGTTTTAAAACAGATCAAGGTATGTTTTGTAAAGGTATGTTTCATTGTTAAATTGATTTGAGGATCCACTACATGAGTTTTATATATTTTGCTAAAAACACCCAAAACCTATGAAACAAGGATTCATAAACTTTACAATCATTTATTGGTAACAGGGCGACAAAAATGCCTAATTTCTTGTGTGGTCTGTTGAATCTCAAGGAATGGGGGTCCTTTCTAAAAGTTATTTTGTAGGTGTCGTGGTTTAACCCCAGCTGGCAACTAAGCACTGCCATGAGCCGCTCGCTCACTCCCCCCCGGTGGGATGGGGGAGAGAATTGGAAGGGTAAAAGTGAGAAAACTCGTGGGTTGAGATAAAGACAGTTTAATAGGGAAAGCAAAAGCCGCGTGCACAAGCAAAGCAAAACAAGGAATTCATTCACTGCTTCCCATGGGCAGGCAGGTGTTCAGCCATCTCCAGGACAGCAGGGCTCCATCACACACCACAGTGACTTGGGAAGACAAACGCCATCACTCCCAACGTCCCCCCCCTTCCTTCTTCTTCCCCCAGCTTTACATGCTGAGCATGACGCCATATGGTGTGGGACATCCCTTGGGTCAGTTGGGGTCAGCTGTCCCAGCCGTGTCCCCTCCCAACTCCTTGTGCCCCCCCAGCCTGCTCGCTGGTGGGGTGGGGGGAGAGGCAGAAAAGGCCTTGACTCTGTGTCAGCACTGCTCAGCAGGAACGAAAACATCCCTGTGTTATCAGCACTGTTTCCAGCACAAATCCAAAACACAGCACTGTACCAGCTACTGTGAAGAAAATTAACTCTATTCCAGCCAAAACCAGCACAGTAGGTCTATTAACTTTTAAAAATTCTGAATAACTGCTTTCAGTTTGGTCTGTGTGATGCAATATACTTTGGGGAAAGTGTTAGAAGTATCTACAAGACTTTAGAAGACTAAATCTAACTAACACTGAATTAGACTTATGCACTTTCAAACTTAACCCTGATCATAAACTTCTTGTAGTCAAAGATGTGATATTGTTACTCCGTTATTAGACAGGAAAAGAGCTGCAATAATGATGCCAATTAATTCTTTGCAACAGGTCATAGGAGAGGAGGTACCTCATAAAAATAAACATGATATTTTTTTAAAATGCTTTTGCTGCTTCTTCCCTAGCTAGCTCAGTGAAAAGAAAGTGGAGGTAGAGGAAGATAAATTTAAAGTAATAGTCTAAAATAACAACGTTGGTGGAGATAGCGTTTATGCCGATCATCAAGGAATAATTGACCTAACCATCAGACATTATCTGTCAATGTCCTGAAAACCTCGTTTTGCTTCTCTTTCCTCACCCTGTCCCACTGTTAAATAAACTTTAATGAGGAAGTGAACAGCTTTTGTGAAGTACAGATTTTGCGGAATTAATGGCATATAATATTAATGGCAGCTGTGTGCTGTATTCACTGGCTTTTTTGCTTGGGTACATTGCAAGATGAAAGGAAAAACTGTATCTGTTAAAGACTGAGATATTTGAATGCACATCTTTGGCTCCATTCTTTATGGAAATGTATCTTTACGGAAATGTATCCCTTAACTTCCTGCGCAGGTACAGAATAATGCAAAATGAATTAAAATCTCTTTTTGTCTGTCCCATGCAAATACAGGTCACTGCAAGGAGACTTTCATAAACAAAGTTTCAAGCCCTGACTTTCTCCTCTCAGTTAAGAAATAACGTTTCCTCCTCTCTGCTTTCTACTTGTTATGTTTTGTGTTTGCATTCTTTTTTTCTTCTGCTTGCTGTGGCACTGGTGCTGAATGTTGATGAGAGGAAAACTTGACTCACTTCCAGGAAACCATTTTCAGTGATTCCTTTTGGTACTGTACTTTGCTTTTATTTTCTCAGGTAGTAGACTGATTAAAGTAGGTGCTCACACAAATACTCAGTTTACATATTGCTGCTAAGCAGAAATACGTGAAACAAGGAAAAAAATATGTGAGAGCAAGAAATGCACAAATACTGTCACTGTGTGAGTGAATCCTTGGAATGGCATAAACAGAACTTCAGTTTGTTAGATATGTTCAGCTCTGAGACTTCTTTTGCTCATATTAGTAAGACAAATTAAGGAGTATTACAACTGCCTGTGCAATTTGCCTCCATACCAGATTTTCTCCCCCCCACCCGCTTTTTTTTCTTTTTTTTAATACTCTCACCCACCTTCCCTCCTTCCTCGCCTTTCTTCCACTGACGTGGAGATGTCTGAAAAATTTATAAAGCTCTTCCTGAACCACCACTTAGTCTGACATAGTGACCTAAATCAATGGCTGGCTTCAGTTTGCTTTAACTTGGCAATTTGTAAACTCTGATGGCTTAGGAAATACTTCACGTGCAATTCACTGATCTGTCAATGAGGATGGTGACCTCCGCAAGAAGGATGGGGTGGCAAATGGAGTAACGGGTTTGGCTGCTTGAGTTTAATCTCTGTTGGATCAACTCCACAGACTTTTTGTTAAACGCAGTATGATCTGCACGCGTGTGAAAGAGAGACGGTTGAGTTCTGTGTTTAGTGCTATATATGCTGGGGAAGTAGACCCTTAAAGGGGGTACAATACGTGGTGTGTTTCATGGGGTTCATAGAAAGCATCACGCTTTAGGGAGTCCTGTACCTCCTGCCTGAAAGCACCCAGCTGGTAGGTGCTATTGGAAGGATTTTTAAGCAAAAAGTGGCCATGTCTTGAAACATGAACTTTTCAAGTGTTTCAAGAATGCTTAGAGTAAGAGCTTTTTGATGGAAATTTTGAGGGTTATCACGAGTCTACCAAAAGTAACTGGAATGCAGAAGATTGGTTTGAAAATATGGTTATAAGCTTGTAGAACTAAGCTTGGATATCCTACCTCTGTTTTCATTCATACCTGCATTTTATGTCCCTTTTCTGCTGGCCAGTCTACGCCATAGAGAGGACATGAAATCCATGGCAAGAAAAGATCTGGTAATAACAGGGCAATTTGTGTCCAAGCTTATTTAGGAAAGTAAATCCTTTAGTTACAAGCATATGTTAAAGCTGGCAGTTTTTCTGAGAAATAGGAATGTGAAATAAAGGTACATGAAATGTACCTAAGTCAGAATTTCCTGATTTTGTTACATGATACTAACCAAATACGTGGTGGTTCGCAGCATTTCCGTAAGATACATGGTTCATATAGAAAATTGAAAGATCCTAAATAATATATCTGTGAAGTTAGACCTTTACGTTGGAGGGAAAGTTAGTCATTCAGAAGAGTGCAAAAAGAAAAAGCTTTAGGAGCCCTGGCTGCTCAACGTGCAGCTAAGTTCTTTGTTCCGAGGCGGGTGCTGTTAATTTTCTTCAGGATCCTTATGGGCTACACAGTCCATCCATGCAGACTGAATTAGAGACTTGGGAAATAACCTAACAGGAATTGATAAATCTGTGCATTAGCAGTATATAGAATGCCAGCTGTTGAAACAGATGAACTGCTGAAAGCAGTTGCAGCTTTTTAAGAGAAAAAGTGTTCCATGTAAAATACTGTTATGAAACCTTTTCGAGAAACACTTTTTGGGCAAATGATATTAGGAGAGCAGCGTTCCAGGATTTTTATTTGAATCAGTAGATTATATATCCATGAGAAGCTGGAAATTTGTATTATTTGTGGGCAGTGGTTGTAACAGATATTCTGCTCCTTGCATTTTCTAAATGCGGTCCTCAACTAGCAGTCACAGTAAACCAATATGAAATGGCAGCAAATCTTACAGGTTTGGCAGTAGCAGAATACATTCCTTGGGATTTGGATCAAACCTCCAAAGTAACTTCTTCTTGAATGTGATTTGTGGGTTACCGAATTCATAAACAATTTTATTTTCCTTTTGACTGTTCCGAGTCTGTCACGTTCAGGCAAATTTAACCTATTGCAAATCCCCAGCTGGAGTTGGACAAATGTTCTATCGGCCTATTCAGTGTAATAGATGAATCACATGAATGATGATAATACACCCAGTTCAGATTGTGTATGAATTCAGAACACTTTGGAGGTTGCTTCACATTGGTCCTTGTTCCAATAGAATAAAAAACAACAACAACAACAAAAGATTGGGCGGGAGAGAAAAATGCATCATGTACTTACTAAGTGCGGTGACGATTGAGAAAAGCAGGGAAAATACAATCATTGCATTAAGATAACTGTGCTAAACATTGAAAAAATATACTTTTGCTTTTAGGTTTGATATGAGCCAGGGCTTGTTCTTCAAAACTAGGTTTGTTATCGTGAGTTTTGACCCTTTTTCTAATACTGTATTAGGAATTTTAATAGAATTGCAAACTTTTATTTCCATGCAACATGCTGTTGGCTTTTAAATGTGTGAAATGTCCCTGTACTTTTGAGTTCAGAGGAACTGTGTTGATTGTAGGTGCTGCAGTACCGCTAAGAAGTAATAAGCCACTCTATTTTAAATGCCTGTGTGAAAGCAGTTCTCACATTAATTTTAGTTTTCCTGCAGCCCTGTGTTTTGACATATGAATGAATTTCAGGCCCACACTGTACCACTACAGCTTGATTGTCTGTAAAGGATGCTGTAAAAAGCTGGTAAATACAAAATTTGATTGTGAATGTTTGGGTATTTCTCTTCTTTCTCAAGTGCATCCTGATACTGTGAATCACTGTGTTTTTTTATTCTGAGTTAAGATTATTTAAAAAAAAATACAGTTGGAAGACATCTCAAAGTATTGATTAATCTGTCCCACATCACAAGGCACAGCCACATCATTCTCAACGGATAAAAATGTAGCCTGTTCTTAAAAACCTCCAGTGATAAAGTTACATGTCTTGATTACTGGAACCTTAAGCCATTTTGATAAATTAGTTTAAAACTAATTTCTTGCCTCCAAAATGAAAATAACAGTGTTTGTGCTCGTGTAATCCCCCAGGAGGGGAAATATTTTAAGCAAAAGAAAGCGTGTGGGTGTAGGTGTGAATGTGTGTACAAATGAAATCGTAGACCTTGGTTTGTGAGATGCTTACTGGTTTTATTGGCCTACAGGTATTATGGAAAGTTTTCTAACAGATGCAGTAGAAGTAAGCAGATCCTAATTTAAAATGAGCTATGCTTAGTTTATTTAAATAGAGTGGCAGCTGCATTGCTTGCTGTAAGGTACCTTGTATTCCTTCTGCTTCTAGCTGTGCTGGGGTGGATTGTGCGTGACGGGCAGAAAGAGTGTTCTACTGTATCTCTGAGATAAGGCACCTTTGCCCCACATCTTTCGCGAACACCTCTCGCAGTCAGGAGGACTGCGCTTTGTGATCCAGTAGATGTTTTCTAGCTCTAAATGTGTGTATTTCTAACTGCGAAGTAATGTTTATTTCAACAAAAAGCCTAAATTAAAATAAAAGTAACAGGACAATATGGACATCACATACCTGATAACCTCACCTTTCTAAAATAAAGGACCAACAGCTAATCACGTTTGCATTGAAGAGGTCTCCGACACTAATACAGGGAAGGGTGGTGTACTGCATTTTTTAAATATCCACGGCCAGAGATCTTTCGGTTATCAAATCTGTTAAAAGTCATCCTTCTGAGAGCACTTCAGTTTCTTGGGCTGAGTACAAAGCATCTTTGTATATGGAAGTCCATGGTGTAGCTATTTCTGTGAACATTTGCAAACTGTGATGTCTAACTGAATAGTCAGGCTTTTGGAAAAGTAGCTTTTGGTGAAATTCTGCTGAAGTTAATGATTATTTTTTGTTGGTGTTATACGACGTGTTTCTGCATAGTTAAGAAGTTCTTATGAGTCTAATTTGGAGAACATAACAAGCAGCAATTAAAGATATGTAATTCTTCCATTTCTATGTAGGTAGGCATCAGATACCAGTATATATGTGTATATATATATACATGTGTATATATATATATGTATATATATCAGATACCTATTTATATATGACATTTGCTTTATCCAAGCAAAAAAATTTGAATTGAAACATGGCAGTCTCTATGCAGTAAGTACCACCAGTGGCGCATATAATTTTGGATCAGAATGAACGCTTGATATTAGCAATTCCTAATGCTAATCCTTGGGATTGCGTCTAATGTAAGTCAGTGGAAATTTTAAGAAACTTTATTGGCAACAGAATTAGAGCAGTCCTGAGTTCTGAACATAACCTTACCAAATGCTTTAATCAATATCCCAATATTAGTTTTCACTTAAATGTCACAGAAATTGGTATTTATTCCCATACTATATATTGGTATTTATTCTTAATAAATACAACTTCTTTCTTCAGAGCAATTAGAGAAGAAGTAACTGTTCGCAGATCAGCGATGAACAAGACTGCGTGTGGTTTTTTTACTCTTTTCTAAATTGGGATTGGATTTTATGTATATAAGGGCAAAGAATGAGCAACTTTCTCTTTAAATGTGACGTAAATCCAGATGCTGCAAATCGTTATATATGAGTGATATTTGCTTGTCTGAGCAACTGTGTTTAAAAGTCTAATGGGTTATTGGTATTAGAAAGTGCAAATTTAGCTCATGATTTTTGCGATAGACCCAAAATTTTTTCCTCGATACATCTGTAATGTATCTTACTGTACAAAATTCTGTACTGTTCTAATTAGATTCTTAATGTAAGCAAAATACTCTCTTTAACAGTGTTGCAATGATGTACCCAAATGGGAACTGGTGTATTATAGTGAATTTCATGTTACCTTTTACTCATAAATCGAGGTTGAATTTGTATTTATAGAGGTGGAAAGCTAATATACCAGCCCACTGGTATAGTAATTGTTAGTGCAAAAAAATATGGCAGAGGATCTGTGTTTTCACAAAGAGGTGCTGTAAATGAATGGTGTGATGCATTCAAAGAACAAAAAACTCTGCTCATTGCAAATGAGTCTGTCTTTTTTTTATTTCTTAACTCTGTATTTGAACTGCCAAAAAAGGAATTTTATAAAGCACGATGACAACGATGCGCATCTCAGTCATGCATTTATTTCCTTTTCCTGTTTTGTGTCAGACTAATGTATGCGACAAAGACCCAACACCTCTTTGACTGGGATGCCTGCAGTTACTTGTTTAATCTGCAGTTAGGTTTTAAATAGAAATATAATTGTTTTCACAGTATCTCCTAAGTTTCTCCTTCAGAATGTCTAGCAGTGTCTACAAACTTATAAAGGAGTTATAGGTCCTATAATTTTTGAAATTTAGGTAATCTGATTTGGAACTCTGAGTCCAATACATGTAAATTTCTCATTTTTAATTTATGTTGGCAATGCTTCCTTTTGCAGTAGGAGGATGGTCTTTTGTTGCATGGAGACAACACAAAAAAAATGCTTTCCTGAAACAGCAGGGATCAGCAGCTGCTTGGATAATTTCATCAGCAGTAAATCTTAATTGTGTTTGAAATTGTGCTAATATTTCATAAAATGTAGTAAAGCATAATTTTGTTCCCTTAAAATATTATTTTTTAAAAATCACAAATGCTGCCACAAAATCATAGCAAAAAACCTGCATGAAAGAATGTGCTGTAATTTCCAACAGAAATTCATATTGGAAGTATCCTTTAGAAAGGAAAAAAACAGACCCGCTGCTGAGTTTGTATAAAATATCTATAGAACTGCCAAACATATTTATCTTCCATAAACTTGAAGACTTGTAGCACTTCAGCAGTAGTCCGGTCTTAATTCCAGTGTCTGGTCTTAATTCCAGTGACCAAAATCCCTTTGACTTAAATGGGGCTTGTTATGTGTTGAAAGTTTATTAAGTGCATATGTGACCATGAAATTCTGATTACAGTGACCTAAACCTGTGGCACATGTGCAACTTCCGCTACCTTTAGTTGTTAATGAAATGTTGCAGATTTTGCTTATTAAAACTAAATGGATGTATACAGTAATGATCATGGAGTAGTAATTGAAACCATTTTGATGATAATATGTTAGGGGCCATTATGGAGGGAAAATGCTGTTTCACGTGGTTTGTTATATATATATTTTTGGACACTTTAACAAGTAATCTGGTTCTGTTTCTTTTTTAGATCTTTATTTAATACACTGGCCTGATGCACATGTTCCGGGTAAAAGCAATCGAGAGGTCCGAGCTGAAACCTGGAGAGCGATGGAGGAGCTCTATGAGAAAGGTGATATTATAATGAAAACCTATCTTGGCAGAAGGAATTAGAGTGCATTTTGGGATTTGGGGAATTCATAGTGAGAGATGTTCAAAAACTTAATTTGAACTGGATGCTCGTATTTCAGTGGGATTTGGGTGAGTTATGTGAATCTCTTTGGAAATTGCAGCATTAGCATTTTGGTAAGTTAAATAAGAGAGCTTTGTCTTGCTTGTAAATAATACATTGCCAAATTCTGCCCATGAGATTAATGATGGTGTGCATACTTTCTTGCGGAAACCTGCAGATTACTTCAAAATGTATATGCCACTATAGAACATCTTTGTAGTAGCCTTCTCTGTTTTAAGTACAAATCATGCTAAGTTTTACTTCCTTTATTTTTTTTTTAATTGTATGATGCCATTTTCCAATTTATCATGCATTGTGGTACTTTATAGAACCATTTCTGTTTTAGAAAAGGTCAACAAAACAAAATGGCTAGGTGAGGAACAAATACTCAACTGCAGATTTTTTGGTACTAACTTTTGAAAAAAAGAAATTCAAAGAAGGGAGCTATTCTCTCAAGTTCTGATAACTGTCAATTTGATTTTTGGTGCACTGCAAACTTCAGTTTACGTTCATAGCAATAGGAAGAGTAGACTGTCCCGATCACAATTTATCATGTAGATTTAAGAGGAGGATTTTGCTCCTGAAGCATGCAGTATTATTAGAAATAGTGTCATAAGAGAAGATCCTGTCATGCAGTTCTTGGGCAATGTGGACCACCCTGTTTACAGCTTCAGAGGAGTTCCACAGACAGGGAGAGAGACTTCTTGGATTAAGTAGTCTATCCGCTAACCCAGAGTTACTGAAATCGCGATTGTAGCAGGAGAGTTGTACAAAGGCAATTACAGGCTGTGCGCCACTACCAGTTTTATCTGAGCAATAAATAAACCTGTTCTCTTACACTTCAACCCTTCAGTTACTTTTGGTCTGCCTCTGGAAACGCAGAAGTAAATTATCTTTGATAGATCTATTGTTCTTGCTTTTTATATTAAGCACAAGGGAAGTTGCAAAAAGTGTTTTCTGCCATGTAAGGGATTACAACATTCAGTTTTTAAAGAAACACTACACTGACTTTTAAGTCCAAAGCTGGATTATTTGACAAGGTACTTCATCTTTCCATTGAGAAGTTTTTTTTCTGATGAGTATTTAAATTAGTGCATGTCATTTGTGCCTAGATATGCCATCCTAATTTGCTGCAAATGGGTTGTATTTTCACCTTCTGTTATTATTCCTATCCTATTGGCTATTCTGCTTTTGCATGTGTGTTTGTGATCTTTCCTGTCTTATACAACTCACTCTTTCTCTATATATCTTCCTAATGAGAAAGACTGTGAGCTACTCAGTGGTCTTCCAGTAAGACACTGGAAATACCATCGCTGGCCTCACAGGCAGAGGAAAAATTACTTTTATTTTTTGTTCCTATGCGTGATATCTCTTTACAGACATCCCATGTTACATTTATTTTTCCTGCAATTGCATTTCTTCAACAGTTTTGTCAATATGCATGTTGCTACCCTCAAGTCTTTTTCTGAATTTAAGCATTCTGTAGACTCATGATTCATTTAGCTGACCATAAGTTTTCCAGCTCTGGTTGTCTAAATTACCTCAGTTAGATCATTTACAGGGGAAGGAAAATTTATTAGTCTGGTTGAATCAAGTGCCTTAGAACATTAACCTCCCCATTTTTGCTTTAGGGGATACAGACTCTGGATGTCCTGACCGTAACTATGTGTTACTGAAATGACACACAAATGTTAACCACTCTGGACATGGAAATGCAATGATTCCCGAGGAAAATGTTAAATAATTTGTTTGCATGGTTAACCACTAGACTTTCCACTGAAGATTAAACGCTTGGTGCATATCTTTATGTGACTTGCTATGTGTTATGTGAGCAACACGGTAGCCTTGGTATGAACTGAATATAGGATTTGGTCAAAATCCTTACTGGAGGGAAAAAAAACTACCTCCATTTATTGGGGGAAAATTGTAAGTTCTATACTAAACAGGTGAGTTCTTTGTCTTCTCTGAACTTGGCATTGCTTCAGGTAGTCTTTGGTTCCCATTTGCAATCCTGTTACTTTTTTTTTCTTAGGAAATGTTTATTCTGGGGAAAAAAAAAAGTAGAAACTAAAAGTTTCACATTTAAGGATTGACCATTTAAACGAATAATATGTTTCTGCAGTTAATTCATGAAGGAAATACTGAAATTATTCAACTTGCTAGCGGGTTTAGCAACTAGCTGTGTCCACATTGAAGAGCGTCTGAAAGTGCAGTGACAATAAACACTGTTCTCTGTAGAAAAAAAATTGGTTTGTGTTATGGGACTGATAATGCATCTGCAAGAGACTTATGGGAAGGTTAAAAGATCTCAATATTGACTTAAGTCTTTGGTCTGGCTGAAGTTAACATGATTTTCTTTAATCACTTCTCTGTATTCACAGAAGGTTTGAGTGCAGATATTTGAAAATCTCATTCTTTCAACTTCAGTTTAAATCCAGGTTAATATTTATTCTGCAAAATTCCACTTACCTGGGGCAAGCAACATTTTAAAATCATGTAGATTATTCGTAGTCTTTCTTATTGTTATTACCAATTGCCCCAGGAGGAGGATAAATAAACTGTTAGTACCCAAGACTGTAACAGTCTTTAATGCAGATTTTTTTAAGATTGTGTTAAGTTTTAGATTGGTCACAAGTTGATGCAAGAAAAATCCCAACTGCATCTACATTCATAGCTTTGAGAGAATTTTTTTTAGCTCGTGCCTACAAAGATAGATTCAGCCAGGTTCATCTGAGAGCCAGCACATAGCAGCTGCAGCAGCACAACTTGCAGGGCTTCTGGCCTGAAGTATCTTCTCACCCAGCTAACTGAGGAGAGACTAGAGGTTCTGGGTCTGTGCCCCTGTTCAGGTCAGCATGCACTAATTTATAAGACTCTGCCCCCAGATAATAAAAACTGTGTGACAGGTTAAAAGAAAATCTTAATTATTTATCAAAATTATTAAAATAAATATTTTAGGGAGCAGAAAACTTGCATGAAAAGTTAAACAAAACTCCTCAGATTATGAGTCCCACTTTAGTGAACTCCTAAGTACCTCTGGCTGTAGAAGAAATAGCAGGTTTATTGTTATTTGAATGCAGCATGTGCCAATGAAATTGGTGTGTAAAGTGGTAGGTGTGCATTCGTGGAGATGCGTGGGCATCCTTAAGTTTACTGTTTCTTAATCCTTGACTGCTTAGTAGTGCTTCCTATATATATTTTCTTAATGGAGGGTTGGAGTTGAGCTGTAACATCAGAATAGTCTCCTAAATAGAAAATAATAGATTCAGGTGACAAGAAAGATCCTTTGCTATCACTGAAAAATCCCCACTGTGGCTTACCACTATACTGTTTTTGTATTTCATCAGAAGAAATTGGAGGTTAACATTTTTCAAAAGAATCTCTTGTTGTGATATGATTTGAACTGGAAACACAAACAATTTAAAATGAGAATCTGAATAGTATTTGTTAGAGATCTGGTTACCCTCTCCAGCTGATTACTTACCATACTAAAGTTTTGGGCTGCACTCCTTGAATCCAATGTGCTTCATATTTTTAGAAACTAAACAGAATCTGGTTACTGCCCCAAGGCTGGGGTCTCGGGAACACACTTGAAAAAAGGTTTCATATTTTAGCACTCTCACCCTTGTGCTTGTATCCACTGTTCAACTGCCTAATGCAACTGAGCAGCTATCTCAAGGTCTCACTTCAGGTTAAAAACAATTTCCCAGAATCCTGGGCGTTCTTCTTGAGATTTTTCATGAGGGAGACCATGACAGATATGAGAGCATGCCCGAAAACACTCATAGGGATTCTGAAGCCACTGTTGTCCTTTACTGTAACAGTATGAGATAATACATTTATTATCTATGTTAAAATAACACACCCCGCAAGTTTTACCCACTTCAGGTGTTTTAGTCCTTCTGGGTTGTGTCTGGAACATGGTCCTGTGTCTTTCTGGTTTGTACTTGAGCTACAGAGTCTTTGGCTGAACATGCTCATCTTTTATTTTCTCCTGGCTAAATCCTTCAGTATGTTTCTTAGAGTCCATTAGAAGTCCTACCAGCATCTTTCCCTCTTTAACCTGAAATTTGTATATTTTTATCCTCTATCTTCTCTACCCTACAAAAGAAGCAAGGTTATACTTTTAGTTTGCTTTTTTAGTATTCCTGTTGTATAGCCAGAGTCCAGTCATTAAATTTGCTGGTTTCCCTAAATATCTTTCCAGGGAAAAATGTCATACAGTCCTGGTCAACAAAGGTAGATACATACTTACAGTGGTATACAAACCTATAGCAATTGTATCATTCCATAACATGAACCAAAATGTATAAATTGTGCGTACATTTCCCCAAATCATACAGAAAGTATATTAGAATGCTTATTTGTCACATTAGTGAATTATAACGCTGCTTGATTCATGAGACATTCACATGCTGGTTAAGAAAGGATTCAGTGCAGAGATTTCTATTTTGTCTTACAGTCTGTTGTCTTCCGTAAGTCTTCAGACCCTGGGATTTGCATGCATTTAGGCCTGGCCTTGCTTCCAGAGGGAATTGTGCCATCTCGTATGGTAGCTCGGGGATCAGAATTCTGCACCTGGTCTTGGTAGTCAGCCCAAGTGATCGGAAGATTTGCTAGTGGAAAAGCTCCTGAGGAGCTGCAGCAATTTCCACTATCAGTCATTGCAGCTTCTTTATGTTGAGAATTAGGAAGAAATGAATGGGGGAGGATAATTATTTTCTTTACTGTTTTTAGAATTGTAGCGTGTACCTGACAGTATAGGATAAAGGCACTACCTGCGCTAAAAACTGCCGTTTAAAAATGCTGGGTGACTTCTGATAGACCAAGCTGGTAGCTCTTTATTCACAGCAGGAAAGACCTTATTGTTAAACTGATTTCTACTAGCTGAGGACAACCTTACAGTTTCAAGAATTAGTTTCTTTAAATGCTGTTATGCCTGAGAATGTAGCTTTGTTTGTTTGTTTGTTTTTGTTATCTTCTGTGACTTGTTAATCTGCTCCAGTTTGATTGGAGCTGTTTCACAGGAGCCGGGTGACTCCGTTGCTGTATGTGCATCTGTCTTAAGGTCGCAGTCAGAGTAAGGAAGTGACTATCTGTACTGCAGTGCTGAGAGGCAGAGAATTCTAGACGTGTCTCTTTGTTCAACGGCCTGCATACACGTTTTCCTTTAAAGAGTTATGGGATAAACAGTGCTGAGGAAAAAGGGAGAAAAAAATTCTTGATTTTGGTCAGTGAGACATTTGTGTGTAATAACTGGTTCTTTCTGTTGTAACAGCTGAAATCAACTAGGATTCTTGTAATATCAAGGCTATGGTTTGAATTTTTGTGGTCTCGTACATTGTCATTTTGTGGAATTATCCTCTCCAATACCTCAGGACAGAGGCCAGACTGCCTACAGAACCCATTCCAAGATACATATAGGTTGAGTCAAATATTCCCTTGACAGCTGCACCATTCTTGTATAGGCATTTGTCTGCTGGCAGATGAAAGCAGTGTGGCAAGCTGCTTTGACATCATGAATAGTCATTATATATGCTCACTGGTAATTGGTCTGTTCCTAGCAAAATGACCCTTTCCATATGCACTGTCTTTAATGACCTTGATTTTGGCATTGTGGCTAGCCCACCATCTCGGCAAGCTTTTCATACACACATGCACATGATTACTTGTCCCTCCATCTAAAAATGCTGGGAAGAATGAGGGCCTCCAGCCAGCTTTAGCCTGAAGTCGGCAAGAGTAGTAACGTGGTGATTGTTCTGGATTCAGATCCCACTGGGACTCGGTGCCATTTTACTAAGAGTAAAATTTTTTGCTTATCTTTTTAGTGTAAGCAGTGCAGCTTATGCTTACATGAAATATTCATACTTGCATCAGAAATTCCTTAATGTGTTAACATATGATTTTGTTAAACATAAAGAAATGTTCTTCAAAATAAATACAACTATTCCATTAATATGTTAGTTTAATAGTCTTTGCGTATGATTTGAAGAGAATCCCATAAAGTAACAGAAATTGTTTAGCCCAATAATTGAAGCCATGTCACTATGTTCTTGGAAAAAAGTTATGTTTTGCCTCATTCCAAGAGAGAGAAGAAATCTAAGCAACCTTAACAATATTCTTGTCCTTTTCATAGAATCATAGAATAGTTTGGGTTGGAAGGGACCTCTAAAGGTCATCTAGTCCAACCCCCCTGCCGTGGGCAGGGACATCTTCAACTAGACCAGGTTGCTCAGAGCCCCATCCAACCTGACCTGGAATGTTTCCAGGGATGGGGCATCCACCACCTCTTTGGGTATAGACCAGTTCAGTCATCATCTTTTCTTCCTCCATTTTCTATCAGTTCTTAAAAGTATGAGTGAAGGTTCAGTAAACCAAATACAGTTTTTGTGTACGTGGCACAAATCTTTAGTACTTCCTTTGCTAGATGACATATTCTGCTTTTATTCTACTGAAAAATCACTTTAAATCTATGCTTATGTTGTCAAATGATGAACAGCTGACAATTCACAAATATTTGTGTTACAGCTCCACAAAATGTTTGTCTCGAGTGTTTATGTTGGTAGAAGTCATATGTGAATGTGTGTACGTAAGTTGCACTAAAGTTTTAATAAGTAAAAGCAAGCATCTAATTTTCCTAGCAACACATCTTTTTCACATTGTCTATAGTATTCTCTCTGTACAGATGAAGATGTCTCATGGGCTTGTTGTTATCAGAAACAGAGTTGAGAGATGTGTTTTCCTGGGTTGAAGGTGGTTGCAGTTGGTGAGGATGTTGGTTGCACCACACCCTGTTGATCAGATAAGACAGCAATTAAAGATGTATGCAAAAAAACCCCCAAACTACACATATTTATGTTAAAGATCATAAAGAAGTCTTCATAATGTGCCGTATCTTATTTAAGAATAAGAAATTGCCATAGAATAAGTCATTTTGGGGCAGATGTGAAAGTGGGGACAAATCTAAACTTGCATGAATGTCTATCCTCATTTGTTATGTTTTGCTCTGTGGTTTTTTTTTTTAATTTTAAGGACTTCATGGGTAATTCTAAGTATAAAAATAAGCCCTCAGACTTCTTTGTTTCATGATTTTTTGCAGTATATGGTTTGTGCTTTTGCTACTAGGAAGTGAATTCTCTTTGTCAAAAATTTAGGTAAATCTTTTTGCTTAGCTTACTTAAAGCAAATGTAGACATTTGTGTACCCACACAGAAATGCCCAGAGGTCCCAGTGTGAACACAAGAACTCTTGGGAAGAAGGCAATGCTGAAATACATTTCAAAGGAAAGTCCTCGTCCGAAATAACTTTTTGTCTCAATAAATAACGTACATGATTTGGGGAAAAGGCGTCATTTATCTGTTTTGCATATGTTGAATTTAAGCCCTAGATTCTTAGCTATTGTAAATCAGTATTGCTTTATTGACATCAGTCAGGTGGCTGTTATTCATACCAGTTGGGAATCATTATCCCCTCTGATACAGAAGTCCAAAAAGTATCCCAGTTCAGGAAACTGTGCCGTCATAGTTACAGGGGGAACAAACTATTTAGAATCTATGTGCTCTCCATAATACTTTCAAAGTGGTAGTTTTAAGGGTACATATTCTAATAGCCTTTAAGCGCTTAGCCAAGTTGCTGATAATTTTGAGCGCACTTTCACAAGGTAGTGTGTGGTAGAAATATTGACTTAAGGTATAGCGGGATTGATTCTGTACCATGTTGCTTTTGCAGTTTTGATTGCCCAACCGTTTGTGAGCAGCTGCAGAATGTTCTAGATATAAAAATGTATTGTCAGCCTTTTTTGAAACCTGTGTTCTGTTCACAGTATGATTCTACATGCTTAAAACTGGCATAAGAGAAGGGAAAATCCATAAGAGTACAAGGGAATTGATTCAGTTTTGAAAACAACCAAACAGCCTTTTTGGTGGATATATATATATTTTTTTTTTAATCTGATCTGGTTATGTGAACTCGAGGGGGGGAGGGGGGGAAGTCAACATGACTAAGATAGTCTTGCATTGAAGTAGTGAGAATGAGCAGCCAGGGTCAAAGAGACAGAATACATTAAGCCAGTATTGCAGCATTATGCTATTTAGTTAGCCATTTAACGGTTGTGTAAACTGAATGGTTATAATGAGTTTTCAGTCACAGAAGTTGACAATTGGACTTCTACTCATGCCTCCTCTCCTGTTGTCCTCACGGTTTATCACGGTTCACAGGTGATTTGTAGCAGGAGTAATGATCATGGAATTGTAGTGGCAGGAAAGTCATTTTAAGGCAGATAAGCACCTATACTGTGGTAATGAATAGGATAAAAAGAAATCTTTTGCTGGAGGAGGCATGATTTTTGTGTTTTCAATTTTGCCACAGTCTTCTTGTGTGTCTTAGACAGGACACTTAGCCTTTTGGTGTCTATGTTTTTTAGTCTGTGAAATGGGAACAAGTGTTAGTTCATAGATTTAGAACTGAGTTCCATATTGGTTCTGTCTAAGAGTCATCTGCTTTATTTATCAAGGCTTTGGCTTGCAATCTGCATGTGGGGCACACTCAGCCTACAGCTTTGATTTAGCAAGCTGTGCTGAAATCAAATCTTGTACGGTTTCTATGAATAATACCATTTACCCACAGAGAAGTTCTTAGCGTGCGTATCACAGAGAATGTGGACCTTTCCAACCTGTGTAACCTCCTTTAATAAAGATACAGTTACTGCAGTTGACCTCTTGTGAAAAGTGGATCCATTTGTGTTTTTATTCTGTGGCCTCAATAGAAGATATAACAGAATGGGCACTGTTCACTGGACGTGGGAATTCTCCCTTGCTCTGACTCATGTAGAGCAGCGGGGAGGGGGAGGAAAATGGGCTCCACAAACCCTGTATCCAGTTTTGTCATTTAAAAAACCTTTTTGATCTGAACTTTGTACATTTAATATTCCAGAGAGTATTTAGAAGTTTGATAATAGTCTGTAGTAGTGCTAGAGAAAGATAAGGCTCGCTATTGTACTAAAACAATGTTGTGGTGCCAAGACAGTATATTTATGCTTTTTTGTTGCAAGACTAACAGCGCCCATCAAACTTTGTATAATTGGAAAAAATACCCAATCATTCTCTAGGTTGCCATAAAAAAAATGCTTTAAGCTTAATACGCAACTACATTGCAAACCAGTCCATTAGCACGATGTATTCCTTCACAGCAGCCGGGAGTACTACAGGGTGGTGAAATTACCGATGTGGTGGAGGCCAAGATTTTTTTGTGTAGCATAGAAAAGATGCTGATTTTTTTCCCATTGTGATCAACCATTATTTTGCCAATGTTTTCTAATGTGTCTTGCAGAGTTTCGTGATAGTTTTTCAAAGCTGGATGAAAATTTATGTTCCACCATTGTGCTCAGTCAATTTTTAGCATGCATAAAAGAAGCATCATTGCCAAGTATTCCTTCAAGCCTGTGAAGTCAGAGTTGCAAGGCGTAGGACAAAGCCTCAATAAGCTTTGGGAGCTAATGGGGAATTGCAAGCTTCTTGTTTATTGCACCTGGCACTTTCTCAAAATCTGCTTCATAGGGGCCAAACCACTCATTTCCTCAAGCAGATAAGGAGGATGCGTTCTCTCCCTGAGTCAAAGCCCTGTGACTCAAAGCCCGAGGGATTGCGCTAGCACATTGCAAACTTTTATCTCCGAGGACCTGAACTTCAGGACTAGTTAAATCGGTTAAGCTAAAAAGAAGTATAGACTTTAAAACCACCTGCTATCACAACAGCTAAGACATGAGTTGTGCCTGAATTGTCTGAAATGGGATTTTTAAGTACACTAAACAGGTATTAAATTGAAAATAAATGCTTTTTTCCCCCTTTTCAAGAGCATTCTGGTGGTTTTGAGACCCATGGCATGAACTTCGAGGAACCTACCTCTGTCGGAGCTCCGTGAGAGAGGAAATATAAGGAAATGTGCCCCCCCCAAGTTGTTTCAAGGCAATGAGTCAGGACCCTTTTATGCAAGTTTCTCAATATGTAATTTTTTTATTTCTACTGCTGATGTGATCATTTTGTGGATCTTGTTTGATACACATAGTCACAAGTGTTGGTCTGTCAGATAAGGCCCAGGAGCTAACCTTCACTTTCTTGTCCATCATTTTCTAATTCTTCATTCCTAGGAATTAATCCAGCAGATGTAAATGTGGAAATAATTCTGTATAGTCTCCTGCTTTAAGGCAGTCTTTCCCAGATTTGGACAATGCAGAGCAACTGTGTAATATTCCATCAAGCAGATGGAAGCAATTCTCTAGAGTAGAATCCATTGATTGTTCGTTGAAATTTAAACTCTCTATTTTTCAGGAAATTCCAGTGTTTTGAATTCATGTTTCCACCATGCATTGAAATAAGATTTTTAATACAGTCAGGCTGTGCAATTGTTTTCATATTTATTGTATTTTATGTTGTAATGTAATACAAAAGTCAAAACACTTTAACTTTCATGTATTAGACTGTAACTAAAAACAAAGCAATGGAGTTGAAATGAAGGGTTCTAACTTTACCAAAACTAAATATGTGGATTTAGTGTAAATGAAATGTTTTAATTGTATTGCCTTAAAAAAAAAGTTTTAAGAAAATGCTGGTTCCACAGAAACATTGAAATTCTAATTATTGTTTCTCTGTTGCCTGGGAAAATGCTTACTTTCTTGACAATTTTGAATTTAGCTTTCTCTGTGCGACATCACTTGAAACACAGGAATGCCATAACACTGATTTTAGTAGGAGCAACTCAGATGGCTTTTAAGACAAAACATAACTGACTTGAAATTTCTTGATGGGAAATTGTTGTGGTTTAACCCCAGCCAGCAACTAAGCCCCACCCAGCCGCTCGCTCACTCCCCCCCGGTGGGATGGGGGGAGAGAATTGGAAGGGTAAAAGTGAGAAAACTCGTGGGTTGGGATAAAGACAGTTTAATAGGGAAAGCAAAAGCCGCGTGCACAAGCAAAGCAAACCAAGGCATTCCTTCACTCCTTCCCAT
>NW_008795702.1:4438298-4454506 GCF_000699145.1 Aptenodytes forsteri | reverse complement strand
AGCAGGAACGAAAACATCCCTGTGTTATCAGCACTGTTCCCAGCACAAATCCAAACCACAGCCCCATAGCAGCTGCTGTGAAGAAAATTAACTCTACCCCAGCCACAACCAGCACAGAAATCTAACAAAAAACTTATCAGTGATTGCAATGAGACTATGGAACAGACTTCAAAGTCTCCTATAAGAAGTGCGCTAGAAGCAAAACATCTTAGAGTATACTGTAGGGGGGAAAAAGAATGGAAGCTTTCTGTGGAAATGGACAAGTTTAATAAGCCCTTTCATCCTTCATGTTTGTGATTGAATTTTGGTTTATTTCAGTCTGAAATAAAAGCTTTATTCTTCAAGGGCAATAACAGCATGGTTTTTGTAACTCCTTAGCTTTCAACAATAGAGTATAATATTTTGGTTCACCATTGTGTTAAAACTGCAAGTGTTTTTCTGACTACCTTGGCATAATGATTTATTAGTGTTGACACTCCAGGGTTGTTTGTCAGTAGAAGTCAAAAGCTCAGGTTTTGCTCCTTCTGGCAGATGACTTACAAATAATGCAAATCGCTATAGCGCAGGTTATAACCTAATTATGTTATACATCTTGAACAATGGTAATTTCTGTAAGGGAAAGCTGTCTAGCATTTTAGTTGCTAATGTATTTTTTTTCCTCCTTTTTGTATTCTACAAAAGAAACCACATTAAAAAGTGATAGTATGTGTGCAGGTTTTGCTGCTGTGCAGCTTATCTGCTTGTGCTGCTAAAATATGTGAAAGCAGCATAGCAGTCAAATTGCCTATATTTATATGGTTAGTGGCTTTTCTAATGCAAAACTGATTTTTTATTTTCAGGGCTTTAACAATCTGTTTATAATAATTAGCAATAAACTGTAACTTCACTTACAGAATTTCATAGAAGACTAGAAAAATTTCATGTCTTTGTTTTGCCCAGGTAAATCTAACCTGCCAATTCAAGATACTTTTTAATCGTATAGCTCATATTTTATATGCCATTTTAGGAATAATTACTTGGTTAGTACATTTTTATCCAACATTTTCGTTAGCTTTTGCTTCAAGTGAAATTCTCCTTTTAATGTATTCACGCCTCTCAGTTGCATTGATAAGTGCTTTTTATGTGTCTGTATTCCAGCTTCAAATCAAGGCAGCTCCACATAGTTCCCTGCCGACCTGAAGAAAGTGGCGATTCTAACTGTGGAGTGAGGGCGATTTCAGTCCAGAAATCATTCCTTTGACATCAAATGGCTGAAATTGCCCAATGACTTTTTTTTTTTTTCCTGAAAAAATAACAGTATAACTTTTGGCTTAATTCCTTTCTGTTTTGCTATAGATATTTGTATGCGTGTATATAGATAAGCCCATGCATATACATTCTGTAGACTTGGCCAACACAAATCCTGCATTAACAACAGTGACTGGACTTGTGTGTTCACACACCTTGAGGCAGACTTTCCGCCTGCAGAGTGACAGATTGAAATGCAGATCAAGTCAATCAAGACAAAGTTCACGTGCTGAAGAAATGACTCTGATTCATAGTCCACAGAATCCACAGCCTAAGGAGACCACTACTAGCCTGATCACAGTTGGTTTTCCTATCAGCTGTGTTTAGCACAGAGTAAGGACCAGACTATCAAAGATGAGTCAGGGTTGAGGTGTGGTGGCAGGCCAATATTGGGAGTTGTGCTTTATCGTATCTGAGGTTTGAAGGAAGACGTCTGCTTTTAGGACTGTCAGCACTTAATTTATACACACGCATGCACACTTAAGGCTTATTTAAAAAAACAACCTTCATATCACCTATGTGCCGTTTAACTTTATTTACATGTCAACAGGAGCCGAGAAATCTAGCTACATTTTTAAGCTTCTTGGTTCTTGTTAGATACTGCTCGCTTAATTGAAGTTTTTATACCGAGTTTTACGTAACATCTCGTAATGATCTAATAGAACTATAAGCAGTGCTACATAGTTCATTTGGGCTGCGTGTCCATGTGTTGTATTGCTCACACCTTATTAGTCTTCAGCAAATGTTCCACTTTTCTTTAGCTTTGGCAAGCTGCTCGGAACACCATTTCCTTCTTTTCATTCTGGTGGAGTCCAATTGTTCTTTGCTTATACTACAGTAGCCTTTCCCAGAATTTAGCCTGGAGTTTTTATACACTGGGGAGTTTCCAGTGTGTTTAGATTATAAAATGATTTCCTAGTGTGACTGTGACGGAACCGTGCTTTCAGATAATGCTGTCAAACTAGATTTCTGTGCTATTTTTCTGTGTTTCTTTGCGGTATTTTGCTATACAGAAATGATGCGTACAATCATTTTGTCTCTTAAAGTAATATTTTTCAAATCATCCTCCCAAATAGTTAGGATTGTCCCAAAACTTTTTCTTGTTCTGTTTCTCATTAGGTTTGTGTAGATCAATTGGTGTAAGCAACTTTCTTATCAGTCATCTTGAGCAACTAAAGGAAGACTGTGTGATTACTCCACATGTTAATCAGGTGAGTGGGTAAATATATTTAAAGTATCTGGGTTTGGGTTTTTGCTTTGGTTTTTTTGGTTAATCATCTCCTCCCCACCCCTGTGCCTGAAAGAGTACATCCAAACTAGCCTTCGTCATACAATTTCTTCTCTTTCATTTCTATATGCATATTGAAAACCATTCAGGAGGATGACCTGAAGTGAGGGGGCGGGGGAAAGTCCTTCCTCCTTTCTTTTCCCCAGTTTCTCCCAGGCTACTTGTTTGTGGCTGGTTTTAAGGCACAAAAAAATGGTCCACATGCCAGTTTTTTGATGATAAAACAGTTTAGAAATAAAACTCAAGGAGCACTGAACATTTAGCATCTCCAGAGTGAACAAGGTTTTGGAGAGCCTCTGTTCAAATACTATATATAATTCCTCTAAGCAGCACTGAAAACCTCAGGTGATTACATATCCATGCAAGGGTGCTGCTTCCCTCGCTCCCCCCCTTATTTCATAGTCGTATTTTAAGATCACATTAAACTCAGTGAAATTCTCATTTAGGAAGGTCCTGCGAGAGCCCTGGCAAAAAAATTTTGCTGCCCTAGGCAGATAAAAAATGGCAACCTACATACCGGCAGACTTCCAGGACGCTGACAACTATTCCCTTGTTGCAGTTTTCTGCCCACAGCTGTGCTGGAAGTTCACACTCCCATTCCTACCACCTCCTGCCAGCGAAAGTGTGTTTGTGCTAACATAGAACTGGGAACTGGAATGGATGAAGTGCAGGCGCATGCTTTTCCCCTTTGTACAGGTGGTGAGGATTTCTGGCAGCTGTTTGTGGTTTAATGTCATAAACAGCCACAAGAAGGTTGCTCGGAATGTGACTGTCAGAACCTAACATCTCTGATTTTTGCTGTCCACTAGACTAAAGGTTACTAAAGGACAACTACGAGTAACGTTAAATTCACGTAAAACCATGTAAAATATTTAAATTCAGTTATTCAAAATAAGCCATTGAAATATGTCTTAAGATGGGCAGGTTGATGACTGTTTGCCAAGGTTCAATTGTGTCTCCTTTTCAGAAAGACACATCGTCAAAGTCTTACTGGAGTTTGGCATAAGTTGTCACAGTCTGTTAAATGAGAACAGCCTTTCGGTGCGCTACTAAATCACTGCAAGGAAAATAAAACGTAATCGTGGATTTGTTTTGAAATTTCCTCTTGCCCACAATGTCAAAATGCTGCCAGTCTTACTGTGTCAGTAGTGGTAATGGAGAAAAGTTGTTTCTTGATACTATTTGACGGCATCTCTTTCGCTGTGACTGAAAAAGAGGAGACAAAAAGTTGAGACGGTAGTGACACTGGGGGGTGGGAGGGTGGCCCTGCTGTATTCAGATAGTCACTTCTTTAAGGTGATGCACAGCATTGTTCCGAATCAAAACCAAAAAAACCAACAATGAACTATCCATGCCACTGCAAACTGCTCCACTTTGGACAGTTTTGTTATAGCATTAATTTACGCTTTTTAGAGTTACGGGAATCTTATAAACCATAGTTCAGGTTATCCTCAAAAGAGGATGTTTCTTGCTTAGCGTTGGAGAGTTGCTGAGTCTGATGGTTATGAGATTACTTAAGCACTATCAAATAACTAATGAATTCCTAAATTTAAATTGGGAATGGAAGTGCTATACTGAATTCTTATTTCACTGCCCAGAATTTATAATACAGAAGAACTTTGCTATACTTATGCATAAAATAGCATACTCTTTCAATGAACTTATTTCTAAATACAAAACATTTGCAAATAATAATTGTGTACAAAGTCTAAATATTTAAGAAACAAGTGAAGGAAAATGACTTCCCTCTTAGCTGTGTTAAATTTGCATAAAGAATTTAGGGTGTTCTTACAATTCCAACAGTTCTTATGATGTTAAAATTGAAAGTTATTTTTTTCTGTGAAGAGGAGGAAGTAGGAAGGTGGGAGAAAGGAGGTTCTTTATTATGCTTTTATAGCCTTTGCAAACCAGATCGTAAGCAATGCTTCTATTTTACAAACCAAGTTGTAAGTACTGTCTCTCTTGGTTCCTGGAAAAAACAATACAAGAGTATTGTTAAGGTATTTAGTAGTAAGCAAGCACCTTTTAATATTACAATCTACTATCAAAAATACTGCTAAACACTGTGTAAAATGATGATAAATATTTTATTCTAGCATCATGTAGAATGAAACCTACAACCTAGAATTTACAGGTTTGTATTCCAGAGTTTGTAATTGACTTGGCCGTGGTAAGTTTGGATTTACGCTCAAGGAAGTCTTTGAAGTCTCTTTGAAGACCCCTATGCCTGTCACTCATTAGGGGAAAAAATTATGTTTTATAAGAATTTAATTAATATGTTTCATTTAATAAAGTGATACACTGAAACCAAATATAAACTGTTCCTCTCCGAATTCCATGTAGGAATGCTCATCAGTATTTTTTTGTGCAATATTTAGAAGTGCAAATTGCTGTGTAATGACCTCAGAGAGATTTAGTAATAATGTTAATATTGCCATTAATATTGAGCTCTATTATGTACATTTGTACAAGGTAGAAATGTATTTTAGTACTTTGAGGCATTAGGAAACAACCCCTTTGTACATAAACTCACCTGAACTGTTCCTCTATAGAGAAAACATTTCTAGGCTTGTATTTCAGTTTTATAAAGAGAAATAATTGTAAGACTCTGCATTCCCATTGAGAAACTGTTCAGATGCAGGGAAGCTTTACCGGGTGAAAGGAACCCAGGGTGGAAAGCGTAAGGCTTTTGTATACCATCGTCCGAGGTACGACTTTCTAGGTCCGTGTGTCAGGATTGTTACTAGGCTCAACTTTTCCCCATTGCACTATGACTGTCGTAAAAAAACCAGCGCGTACTTAGAGTTCCCCTGTGGCTGACCAAGTGGCAGCTGTGAAGAGTTCTGTAACGTGAACTGCAACCTGTTCTATTAAACAAATGCCAGTTTTTACACACAAATCACCCGGGGTAGAGTGCCAGAAAAGATCAAGATCTTCCTCTACCACCATATGACGGACAGCCCTCGCCTGAGAAAAGTTTGATGACTAAAATAGCAAGGGTGGGGCAAGCCAGGAAGTAGGAATTATTATTTTGAGGGGAAGCACATGCTGGCCGCTCACCCTATGCCTCTTCTAGCTCAGGATGCTAGTCCCTTGCGTTCAGGTGCTGCTAGAACCTTCCAGAAAGTTTTCACAAGAAAAACAAATTCAAAAGTGCTTGTTTTATTTTCTGCATTTGATTATTTGAGCAATGTATTTCAGAAGGTAAATACTTGCTGCTACCAGCACACGACTGCATGTGCCAAAATTCAATTCACAAAATTCGGGAGTCTCTTGATTCGGGGAAAGACATGAAGTATAATCTTCCCAGGTGGGAAGTAGTTGTTGCTGTGTATTCTGCTTGTGAAGCAGGCAGGTGACGCCTCAGCATGCTGTTCTTGCTTTAAGTATTTCTGGTGTAACCTGGAACTGTGCTGCCTAGAAATCTTATTAGACCAGCAGGTATATTCTGCTTGCAGTTATATTAGGAATAAATGCTGAATAAGTCACCTGATGCCGTAGGGGTGCTGCAGATTTTTCAGCATTTGATCCTAAATACATCATTTTTTATTTAATATTTTCCAGGCTATGTTATTTGTTACACTTAGTGTAAAGAACGTCTACTAACATTGCTTATTACTATTGTAATAATTGAGTAATACACCCTGCTTGCTCTTTCTTTTTTCCCCTCATAGTTTTGTGTAAAAACAATGAGACTATTTTCTGGTCAGCTCAGGTGCAAACAAGTGAATAACTGTATGACCTAAACACGGGTCTTACACACATATAAACATGAAACGCAAAGGCTACTGAAAGGTCAAGAAACATCAAAGGTTGAAGACATGGATGTGTCTGCTGCTTGAACCTTGTTCCCGAGTCCACCTAGTAATTTAGATCATAGCAGCTTTAGGCTGACTCAGCCCAGCCTTCGAGGGGCACAGTTTTTTCTTAGCGCATATTGAATGACTGCCAGCCTATTGTTCCCGACTATTGTTGTCTGAAAAGACAACATGTACTAAAGATGAGAAACAGGAAATGTTCATTTGTCCTCTTTGTGGCAGAAGAAATTTTCCAGATGCCATGTGTTGAGGTAATTGTTCAGAAGAGTATTTTTCTTCAAAATGCGCAAGAGTTAGATGACTGGAACAATGGTGACGGCCAGTCACAAAAATACATCACGTGATTATGTCTTTCATGAAGGAAAACACTACCCATTTTCATTTGACTGCAGAGGATAAACTGTGAAATACTTACTTTTAAGTAACGTAGTAAGGAACATTACAGAGCCTCCCTTTTGGCTTTTGCTACATGCCAGGATACGTGGCTCTTCTGAGACCATTACTTTCCAATAACTTCTGTTTCCTTTTGCTTCCAACAACTATGTCTTTGGAGCTTGTTACTTTTCCTCTTTTAACTGGCTCTTGGCAATTTGTGACCTTCCTTCCTACGAAGGGTCTCCTTCACACTTCATTCCACAGCGCGATTGCTTCCCTGCATAAGCTGTGGGTGACGTCACGCGCAGGACACAGGATTTTCCATGGACAACCCATGCCAACAGGCTTCGCTTCCGAGGTCAGGCCCTCATCCCAAGCAAATTGTTCTGGTTGGTCTCTTGCAAACCCAGTCCCTGCCCCTCCCCTTGCCCGTGCAACTCAAAGATCATTAGTAAAGAAACAGGAAAGGACGTAGATTTGGGGAAGAGAAGGTAGTCTCAAATCACCAATAAAAATGACCTAATGCCGACTTCCTCTGTGCATTTGCATATATTTCTCAAACACGGAGCAGAACACGAGTGCAAGTCCAGCTGCAGGTAGGGCAGACAACTGCTCCGTGCACCTTACTTCTGGGGGAAGCATAAAATACGTAGTAAACTATTGTGTCAATTAATGGCAAAATGCTTGTGGATTAATATCCTTCCCATGTCTTCCAAAACGGATAACTTACATCTGTCTCCCAGAAGCAGTGATTTCACTCGTGGTGTGTTTTTAAAACGAGAGAAAAAAATATTTTCATTTATCAACGATGTTTTCTACTAAATGTACTCTCAAGGTTTTTACTGAAAGTTTATTTCCATTTACCTAAGGTTGAATACCACCCTTTCCAACGACCTCAGGAGCTGGTGGATTATTGTAGGAGCAGAGATATTGTTTTTGAAGGCTACTGTCCTTTAGCCAAAGGTGAAGCACTCACTCATCCTAGTGTCATTCAGCTGGCAAAAAAATATGGCAGAACTCCAGCACAGATTTGCATACGCTGGAGTATCCAGGTAATGGAGGGTGGTAATAAAAACGTGTCTCCTCTCTCAGGAAAAAAAAATGCAAATAGTTTGGGGTTTGTGCATCAAACCAGAATTTATACAGAAAGTATTTTTGCCTTCACTATGTTGATATCGTCTGAACTAACTGTGCTGTACTGGAAATGTGGAACGTAGCACACAAAGCATGGCAGTATTTTAAATATGCAAATAATCTGATTGTAGAGGATGAAAAGAACCACCAATAAAAGAGATGTTTTCAAGCTAAATGTTACAAGCAGTATGAGGCATTGTTCCATTTCTATCGCTCAACACGAAGTACTAAGCAGTGCAGTAGTGCATTAAGTTGACATAAACCACATAATCTGCGTTGGAATTTAATGCAGTGTATATAACTGCAATTAAAAATAGTGTGTAGAAATGTGAGCGTCCTCTGAAAAATGAAATTAAAACCTCAGAAGGCATGAGGAATGTCTTGAAATGTTTTGAAGAGAGATTATTTTCTTTGAAACTATGTAAATTTTAATGATGAGAAGCATTATGTTTTTCAGAATGGGATTGTCACTATTCCAAAGTCCACAAAAGCAGAAAGGATACAGGAAAACTGCAAGGTAAGATTTGGTTGTGCACTCAAGTCTGACTAACATCTGAGTTACTGTTTTTAATACTTTGGTTTGCCTGCCCATTTTCCTATACCAGTTTTCTATTGGGGCAACTCAGTTAAAACTGGCAAATTATACTACCATAAATTGCTTACAATATGGTAGAAAACCATATCAAAACCAATTTGATTCTGCCAATCAAAGCAAATGTCAGAAATCAACTGGAGAGCTAATCACTGTGGATAAAAAAGATACCCATAGAAAGACCTTTCATAGTTGATTTTTATTATTGATATTTTTATTTATTACTTGGCTGATTGTAGAACACCCTGATCTGGTTATGGATAGGTCCTCTCTGTGACAGGCACACAGGTCAAAGGGAAGGAGTTTGTGTGCTATGCATAACACCGTATGAAAGCTGTAAAGCTCTCCTGGGGATATCCCACATACAGACCTTCTGAGGAAATCATGGTCCTGCCAGAGCTGACTCTTCCCCTGCCTTCTTCCTTCTACTCAATTTGCAGAGAAGGTCCCGGCATGAAGGGGATGGACAAAGAAAAGTGGGGAACGAATGAGGATTGGCAGCACGATTCCCCCCCACCCTGTTTTTATTTCCTTGTCACACCAAATGTTTTTGATTCATTCATTTTTCTCTCCATTTCTCTAATCTGAGAAGCGTGCTTTCTTTGGGGGAGGAGAGGGGAAACCACAACCACCTTATTGTTACTTCCAGAAATATCGTAGGGGTACGAACTGTTTGGCAAATCAGGAAGAAACTTTGCAAGAAGATAGCAAACTTCCGTCTGCTAGTTAAATCACTGTGTGGGCAGGTGTAAATCAACTCACATGAATGAGGATTTCTCCTGGTGGCTGTGCCTCTTTATATAGCTCCTGCCTTGACTGACTATTCCGACATGCACACTGCCTGTGTGTACAAACAAGCACAGCTGTTTGTGGTACTGTATTGTGAACCAGATCAGAGAACGCAACCGGGCTAAAAATCCTTCCTTATTCTTTTTATTTGATTTTATTTTCCCCAATGATATTTTAAATCCAGATTCATTCTATTTTTTACAGACTTTACTCTGTGGCCCCACCAATTCATTTCGCACAACTGAGGAAACGCATTGCAGCAAAACTTAAAACACTTAGGATGGAGAGGAGGAGGGGAGAACTGGCACAGTTATTCGATGTTGTTTATCGCATCTCCCATTTTTTTCTTTCCCCCATGCCAGTGTGTTGGCCTGAGTCTTTACCACCTCTAGTCAAGTTGGTGGAAGCATGGACCTCATTAAGCCCTTAGTATATAACATATTATATAGGATTTCTGCTTCTGGGACTGGTCCTGGTTTAGGTTTAAAAAGCTTGAGCACTGAGGTTTGACTACAAGGGTCATTCCAGCAGACAGTGACTGCTGGATAATGCAGGATGGGAGGAGCTCATTTGGCAGCAGTTCAGGCTCCACGGGATCTTTTTATTGACTATGGAGGAGCTCTGACAAAGACAACAGACCGACTTAAAGCAACTTCAGTTCTGAAGCGATAACGTCTGAATAAGACACCTGTTAAGAAAACACTGACACCGTCATTCATGTTGCAGGTCTCGCCACAGGCGAAGTCGGTGGCTGGAAGAACCTGTGCATGAAGACGGGTGGTTGCTTTCAAGTTTGAGTTAGTACTGAGGCACTGTAGCACTGTATCTGTTTCTCTATTAGCTGATCCATGAGTGTTTTGTCTAAGTACACATAGAAAAGATAGCTATACTTCAAGGTCAGGTTGAACGGGGCTCTGAGGAACCTGATCTAGTTGAAGACGTCCCTGCCCACGGGAGGGGGGTTGGACTAGATGACCTTTAGAGGTCCCTTCCAACCCAAACTATTCTATGATTCTATGATACAGCCTTTGGTTTGCTAGCTTTGTGAATGTCCTGCTACCTTCTAGTCGTTCTCTTTGGCCAAAGTTCTGGCGAAAAGGACTGTAACACTCTAAATTGAACGTTGGGATAGAAGTGAAATACTGAGCTCAGGTTTCCAGAGGGATTGCAGGCAGGGTCTTCATATACCTCTGGCAGCGACCATATAGAGTGCTGTCAAAAACAGCTTTGATACTACCGTTGTCTTGGACCCTTGCCTGAGGCCAGCGTGCTACAAAACCATCTTAACAGAGTCTACAAATAAAAATGAGTCACAAAAGGAGCAAAGGACCCAGTGGAGCCTGTCAGCTTAACGGAATATTTGTCCATGACAAAATATAAGAAGAATTTCCAGAAGGAAAAATACAGAAAAAATCTGCCTCACATTTAAATGAATCTTGGTCAGTTTAAATAACAGAAACGCTCCTGATTCTCTCTCTGTTCGTGATGTTAACTATATACGCATTCCCATAGGTGTTTGATTTTACAATAGCAGAAGACGATGTTGACATTCTGAATGGAATGCATGACGGGAGGCATGTTTCCTGGGACCCAAGCCTTATTGTGTGAATGAAGGTTTGAGCTTTTTCCTTTGTCAGTGATCAGTGAGTCACAGCATGTAATTTAAATTCAGGGAAGGTTACAATAAGAATATAATCCTAAGATTAATGTCTGCTATTAATGATAACTGATTTGAAATCCTTAACATTGATAACAGACGAGATCTTTTTGAGGGTAGCACTTTTGTACAGAGATCTTACATTTCCGTCTCAAATCCTGATCCGTAGTTCATTGAAGCCCATGCAAAGCCTCTTATTTATGCCATTGACCCTGCATCAGGCCATTTAATCAAAGAGCATGAGGAGATAATCCCTTCTTTAAAAATGTAAGAAAAAAAAATGCTATGTACTAGTGTACAACACAGGTGTTAAGTACGAAATAATTTTCCAAGTACTTTATTAGAGGGATACAATGTATGAAGAAGAAAAAGCTGGGTGAAAAAAATATGTTAATACCATTATTATTACAATATTACTGTACAATAAACTGCAAATCTCCATCAAAAATATAATCTCATTGTAATAAGCAATATCTGAGCATCACCAAAAAAAGTTTTATGCATATTATTGCATAATAATGGCATTGACCCAGAGAGTTCTATGCATATTATTTACTAGCCTGTAGGTATAACAAAGTAGAAATCTTTCCAGAGAAGCCCACGTACAATTAAACTTATCTGCATGGCTAAGAGCTGGGCAGCAAGCTCTAAGAGCCAAAGAGGCATCTCTGTTACTACTGATCATCTTCTCTTACTGGAAATTCTGGTGAGTTTTGTGTAGCTTTTAGTGAGAATTAGTTTAGCTTTCATTTTGGATTTGTCCAGGAAATCTCATTAAGAGCCTATACTGTTCCTCACATTTTTGTATAAAGTATGTATGTATATATAGAGATAGATGTAGATACAGATATATGTAGTTTACAGATCTGTTTTGAGAAATACGTCTGCAGAGTCTTTTACCGGCTGAGTATTCAACTTCTAGTCACATTGGTTTGATATTTTAGGAGTTCCTGTGTCTAGAAAGGTATGGAAAATCTGACTATGATTTACATTGTGTGTGGACTTCCTGAGGCAGTTTTCCCAGTGCTGTTCTGCTTTAGTCATATCGTGAAACAAAGCTCCTTAGTTTTTTATCGAGAAGTGACTTACAGCGATCATATATTCTAGCCTGCATTGTTTGTCCTCAAAGTAGAGCTTCTGTACACCTTGGCTAAAATACAGACAAACTTACCTTTTTGCTAACAGCTCCTCAGAATAATTGGCTGGTTTTTCCTGGTAAACATTTCCGCGAAAATTTGTCTGGATTTTCCTCTGGAATCATTAATGTATTATTTATTATTTTAAAATACAAGAAACTGTATGAAATGCTGTGCTCGCTAATACCTGTACAATGTACTGTTCCAAGAAAGCTACACAATCTCCACAGTAAGGGAAAATTGGAAAGATTGCCCAGAAATAAACCTTTCTACTAGTGGTCATCAGCTAATCCCGCTTTTGAAAAGTCACTTCATAGAACAATACCTTAGCAATACGAAAAAAAACCTGTTACTGTGCTGTTGAGGGACTCCTTGCTTCACAGTGTATCCGAACTCATAAAACGAGGACTAGAAGTGAATCACGTGCCTCGTATTCACTCAGTGTGGCTTTTTGGCAGCGGAGACTTTCTCAGGAACTACAAAAGAGAAGTTGGAGTCTTACCTCTAGTTCTCTCTAGAGAAACAGACATCACATCAACACACTGTTTGCAACGCAAATGACGCATACAAAGTGAACCAAATCTTTATGTATGCTACCAAATTCTAGCTTCAGTATTACCAGAACAATACCAGTTAGGACTAGTTACGTGGCTAGAAGTCCCATGTTGGCCAGAACAGCTCTGTTTTTTCTGCACTTGTTTCTGACTGATTACCTCCCTGTTCTAAGCTAGACAGAACTAAACCAGATTTTCTTGCTAATCCCCTACGTAGATGACTTTAGGCTACAGTGAGGATGGCCTCCTAATTCACTGATATATTTCATTGTTCCCTCTGTCAAAGAGATTTTACAATGGTTTTTGTGTCTGCATCTGCTTTTGCTGGGAAGTCAAGCCACCATTTTCTCTGATCTAGATCATGGTATCTAAGCAGTACAATGAGTAATGAAAGGAATAATCAGATAGAAATAGTATTACTATTAACTGTACCAGTTTACAATGGTTTTTGTGTCTGCATCTGCTTTTGCTGGGAAGTCAAGCCACCATTTTCTCTGATCTAGATCATGGTATCTAAGCAGTACAATGAGTAATGAAAGGAATAATCAGATAGAAATAGTATTACTGAAAAAGCATTCTTCTTAAGGAGCAGTTGTGGCAAGTTACAGTTTTAATCTGATAGTTACTTTCCTAACTACCTTCAGACTTAATTATTGTTGGTTCAGGACTTTTTTCTGGTTGGGTTGGGGTTTTTTTTTGTAATCTTTCCTAGCAATTCCTTTGC
Organism: Aptenodytes forsteri; assembly: GCF_000699145.1. Classification (NCBI taxonomy): domain Eukaryota; kingdom Metazoa; phylum Chordata; class Aves; order Sphenisciformes; family Spheniscidae; genus Aptenodytes; species Aptenodytes forsteri. The sequence goes on along the minus strand of NW_008795702.1, from coordinate 4,441,152 downwards.
TACCAGGTAGTGCCTTTAGAACTACGGTAGAGTTTAATTGTAACTGTGTACAAAGTTGCATGTAATTTGAGGCAATATAAGCTTTTTTTCAGTGCCAGGACTCAGCTGACCCATGCTATCCCTCTCCCAGGTGTGGTGTGCAGTTTTGCACATTGCGCCATCGCTAATAGCCATCGTTTTCTGCCCCAAGAGACCGGAACCCTGTTGTCTCCTGTGTGCTTGGGGTGTATCGCTGGAGCCTCTTCCTTTGAATAGGGCATTCGCACGTTAGTTAATTTAGAATCATTGAGCAAATCCTCTTTGACTTTTGATGAGGTTGCAGAGGGAAAGACGGACTCAGTGGGTTCATATTTTATGCTCCTCTTTGCAACTAAATTGACATTACAGATGTGGTAGATAGTTTTCTCTTTAAGCAAAGGCTGCTGAAGAATAAGTCCATATCACCTATCTAAATGAACATTTCTAAAGTTTGATCATAGTATACAGAAACACATGTACGACAACTTTGATCATAGTATACAGAAATAAGACAACTAATAAGAAATTGGAAAGTGAACAGTAGTGAGATTTAGGGGTAGCAGTGAGGAGTGATGTTCTGTAATAGAAGCAGAACCTAGAAGACCAAAAGGATATAAAAGTGCTGAACATACAAAATCAGGATGTTTAACTCCATTTTTTTAAATTTCTTTGGTCAGTTAGCCTGGGGGTGCTCATTTTTTCAGTTGTTTTTTTTTTTTTATTTTATTTTTTTTTTTCAGAATTCATCCTTCTAGTGAATTCTTGGAATTATATGCATATTCTTCCCCAGGGCTGAAATTCCTCCTCCTGTCCATATTTCCGTAAGACAAGCTTTCTCTCGAGAGAAAACTTTTTCACCTTTCTAGAATGACCATTTGTAAGATACAGCAATGCATCCATTTTATCAGTGTAACCCATCATCTTGCCGATGGGAACAGGGAATACACCTGAAAATGGAAGGCACTTTTTCTTCCCTATTATGTAGGTCATTTGTGGTAGTGACTGATTGGGGCACTCCTTTCTAGTCGAGATAAACCATTATTTAAAATAAGATACAATTCATCAGTGTTACCTACCTAAGTGCAATCAGCTGCCTTTGCAGGAGCACCGTGACTCTTAGTGGAAGGGAACTCTCGTGAAACAAGTAAGGAAGGGAAAAAATAAACTGAAAGTCAGTGGAAAGGGTGAGGCCATTTTCTGTGCAGCCAAGAAGCTTCCTGTCTGACTCTGAGTGGCTCCCTCTCTCCTTTCTTGCCTGTTTCTGAATTTCATCTTTTCTATTACTGGAGGTGAAGGCACCTAAGAACTTTTCGTTGGAAAATAATGGGAACGGTTTTGTAAAGTGCATACTTCAGGAAAGGTTTTTTTAATCAGGCCGCAGAAGTGTTTCTACCGCACCTGACCCCCAACGTAACTTTCAAGACATTATTTTTCTGACTAGCATGTGTAATAAAGAAACTATAACACCAGCAAGTTCACAAATCCACTAAGCCAAGCAGACTGCGCAATATTCACCCTTCTTTTTGCACTGTGGTTAACACCAGCTGATTTTCTTTTAAAAATAGCAGCGCTGAACTGTTCTGACAGGAAAGCTGACATTAACCCCATGTTTTTGAAAATGGGGACAAAGGTGGAGTCGCTCTTGCTGCCACTAACTGAATCCAAGCAGTTAACTCTTTCCGCGTTGCCACACCCCTTGCAAAGCTTTGAAGCTCACCTCCGACTATAGCGCATCGGGTGAAAATAACAGAGAAGCCAACCTTCTGGCAATTTTTCGTGTTGCTGTGCTGGGAGTCTTCTTCTGTACTTAATCTTTTGGCACTTTTTGCAGCCTCCATTAAGACGCCTGCACTTTCGAAAGAAAATGTCGAGTGTTTGCACTGCCTTGTAGTGAGCCTGCGTTATATTTATGAGATAAGCGATGCAGCCTTACTGTTTGTCTTTATGAATGGCTGCTTATCCATCTGCAGCATCACACAGGACTAATTGCAACTGCCAGGACATTACAGAATAGTCATGACTTCTAAGGGACCAGAGCGTGAGAACTATCTCCAAAACTTGCCACTAGCCATTGGGGGGGGGGGAGAAAAGAGGAGCACAAAGCCTGAAATGAATTTAAATCGATGACGCTGATACTACTTCCCAGTGATGTAACACGTATCACCCTGTAAACCGCTGCAGGCATGGCCAACGTTGTGGGCTGTGCTTCTCCAAGCAGCTTTGCGCAGATCCATTGTGCCAATCTCCGCCACCGTGCCCAAGAGGACTATTTCACAGCGGCTTTGCTAGCCAGTGCCCTTTGAGAACCACTCTCTAGCTGAACTACTAATAGGAAACTTGAGAGTATGTTAGCAGCATTATCACCCTATTAATGATTGCTCTATTTTTTTTCTCCAGCAAAATAGATTTCCAGGACTTTCCAGAGGAGGCTTCAATCTTCCAGTATAATGAACTAGTGCTAAGTTCGTAACCTGGCTGTAAATTCGGAGGGGGGGGGAGGCGTACAATTACTTTCACAGTTTCCTGGTACCAAGGAGAGCAGCGATTGTTGGGTTGTTTTGTTCTGTTTTGTTTTTCTTTTTTCTATGAATTCATTCTTTCCTAATGGTTCTTCATGACCTGGATTCATCCCCTTGAATATCCATAAGTATAATGTTGCCAAGGTGAATTTACAGTAAATCACTTGCTTTGGGTGCAGTATAAAGGTGGCGGAAGATTAATCCGAAGCGTAGCTGTTAAGGTCATACATATACTGTGGTATAAATTCACTTTCCTGATGTCGAAAAATATATATTTAATGGACTCTATATTAATGAAACAGCAGCCAGCTATTTTA
>NW_008795702.1:4433787-4438078 GCF_000699145.1 Aptenodytes forsteri | reverse complement strand
AGAGGACTTTCTAGAGGAGACTTCAATCTTCCAGTATAATGAACTAGTGCTAAGTTCGTAACCTGGCTGTAAATTCGGAGGGGGGGGGAGGCGTACAATTACTTTCACAGTTTCCTGGTACCAAGGAGAGCAGCGATTGTTGGGTTGTTTTGTTCTGTTTTGTTTTTCTTTTTTCTATGAATTCATTCTTTCCTAATGGTTCTTCATGACCTGGATTCATCCCCTTGAATATCCATAAGTATAATGTTGCCAAGGTGAATTTACAGTAAATCACTTGCTTTGGGTGCAGTATAAAGGTGGCGGAAGATTAATCCGAAGCGTAGCTGTTAAGGTCATACATATACTGTGGTATAAATTCACTTTCCTGATGTCGAAAAATATATATTTAATGGACTCTATATTAATGAAACAGCAGCCAGCTATTTTACGTCACACGGTTTGTGAGATTTTTACGTGATTATCATGAGTGCCTTAGAAAGCAGGTGTAAGTACCTTTTGATTAATCAGAAAAATTATCACAGGTGGTTTTGTTTTGGTTTTTCCAGGAAAATGGTTATTTTCCTGCTTCCCCCTCCCCAGTATTACAGATAAGTAATATCTGTAATCTGCCAAATAATTGCAGATTTTCCATCTACGGCTTCTGGTTCTTCAGAATAGCATGTTCAGTTCAGTTACCATGCCCATTAATGTCTTTAGCGTACCCTAGAAGAAAACGTACGGTAGGACTTTAGTTGACTGATCCGTATCGATGGAATAAAAAATTAACCTTCAGAAAGTTTTCTAATGCTGCATTATACAGTGTCATTGCCGTACAACTTCTGCTATATTTTAATACATATGAAAAAACCATACAGCATGATTAGATATATTAAAGCGTGTTACGGTTTTGGGTGCAATGATATCCAGTAAAACTGGCGCATGGCACTTTCTCAATGACTTCAATTCTTTCCACTTGGACTTAAGCTTTCCTAATGTTATGTTCAGCTTAGTGATCTGAAAATAAAGTACAAATCCTCGCAAAAATGAACACAGCAAACTTTTTACAATAGCCTTTTAAAACAAAAAAGGCCATTTAATTGATATTAATTATCAATATCAAGAACTCAAAATAAAAACAGACCACCTAAATTATAGAGTGCTAATACTAAACAAATGTGTGCGCTTTAGTCTTTGCAATGTTCTCATCACTTTTCTTCTTTTTTTTTTCTCCAAACCAGGTTTTTGATTTTAATCTGAGGGAAGAAGATATGGAATTTTTGAACACTATGAATATCAACAGAAAATTAATTCATCTAACCTATCCACTGTGGAAAGGATAATTTAAAACCAGATTGTTCTATACTGCAAAAGCGATGCAACTGAAACGTTAATTCATCTTAAACTGAACAATAGAGCTAAATTGTTCTCTTGGGTATTCAGAGTACCTAATAAATATCAATCAATAATGAAGGATCAATACCAATGGCTTGTATTTACTGTTATGTTAACAAATTAATAAAATCATTGTTTACTCTCTTCTTTGTTGCTTTCTTACAGCCACAGAAATGCTTACTTTCAGCATTTTCTCTGCTTTCTCGGAACTTTCTGGCATATTCTTCCAGTATGGGTTGAGCTATCTCACAGTATGATAATGAAGTTTCTTCTGCCTGCACGTGCTTCATTTAAGGTGTCATTTTAACCCATTTGAACAGATTAGTTTGGGGTTTTTTTCCTTACAGATTTTGAAAAGTATTAGTTACTTAAAGGCACAGATAAGAGCATGCTACGATGCATGTAAATCTTGAAAAATTATTCAAAATACGGAATATTTGTTCCGGGATTGCAGCAGAAATCTGAACCTGACTTTTTACACTGTTTTTTACATTTCTTCTAGTCATGAGAATTTGGGGGGATTCTGCAGGCCACTCTTGGTACTCTCTCGGTGAGCAAACCTCTTCTGTCGGTACCGTTTCAAGGATCCCCTGTCTTGGCCTAGCGCATCTGGTTTGTGGCCTAAGTTGCGTCAGGATGAATAGAAGTCCTTTTTGCTTACACAGATAAAGATTTTTGAAGGTGCGGAAGAGCAATGTGTTGGAGAAAAATCCCTTGCTAATCTGTCTTGCGGGGATTTTCTGTATCTTTTCAAGATGGATAACGTTCAGACACTCCTCTGATGCAATCGCGAGTTGGCCGGCAGCGCTAGCACTAAGAGGGTACGGTCTTCTGGTGGCGTCAGAGGCCACCGATCTCTCAGTACGCAGGCTTTGGGAATACCCCAGCTCGCAACCTCTTTTCTGGCAAGATCAAAGCATTTTCCTGCAAGAAAATTGCCCTGTGACTAGCCAGGTTTCTGAAATCCCCACCACGCCAAGTTCCGATAGGAAGTTCCACAAGAACTTTGGTTGTCACAGGCAGCCTTTTTTTTTTTTTTTTTTGGTGCCAGACCCTAAACCATGAGTTTCTGCTCACCCTGAATACTCGAGTATCTAAGAGCATCTACATGTTCACGGGCCCTGTGAACAGAAGTGTCTGCCTCTTTATGCTTGTGGACATGTTGCAGAAACACTTTTTTAAGCAGTTTACCCCGGCCAAGCGGCTCGTACCTATCAGTTTGGTGTCATGATGTGCGCAGCCCTCCCGCTGGCATTCGACTGAGGCCTGCGTTCTGGTTATTTCTGAAATGGTGCATGAGTAACATCGTGTTGTCCTTTCTCCTCATTCCGACTGTAGGCAATTCCAGAGTCAAGTTCTCAAAGGAGCTATATATACCCTGGATTTCTGTAGGGCATTTCATAGAAGTACAAGCTTCCTTAACGCCGGACCTGGCCGTTGGGGAGGTACCGAGAAAAGAGTTCTCGTTCTGTTGGTGGGGATGGAGTTCAACCCTGGTGTAAATCACCTCGCTAAACACTTACCAGCATACTTTTGGTGGAGTTGGCCGGACCAACCTGAATTTACCTCCGTGGTTCCGCCCTCGTAAGCAGGCTGCAACCTGTGCAGTTGAGCCACGTTAACCTGTCACCTCTGAGGTTTTAGACAGCCTTCAGTGCAAATCCAGCTGACCTGGCTTCATTTGCCTGAGAAGAATGAAGCTGTATTTCAGTTTCCTCCCTGCTGAGATGTCAAGAGGGCTACAGATGCGTGTGGTCACCTAATTTTAATGATGCTTTTTGCGATACAAATACCCAAGTGTTTGGAGTGGAACTGAAATTGCCCAGGTATTTTCCCCAGCCTCTGACAAATAATTTGTTGGATGTCACACCTCTGAGTTGGAGCCCTCTCAGTTGGTTAACCAATAACCCAAACATGAAAGCCTGTACCTCTGCCTGCTGAAACCCTGAGTCACTCTATCCTTTAATTAAAACATGTTCCTTTAATATATTCCTCTTGCTTAAAATCATGTGAGAATTATTTCCTAGAGGAAAATGGCTAATGAATGCACTTTTATTTAGTATTTTCTATAAATTGGCTAAATAAGGGGCAAAGCTTGAAATATCTAGGGTATGTCAGGCAGTTGCGGGGGATGCATATGTCAACCTCAAGCATGATTTATCTTATGTGCCTTTTCTGACAGTTGTAATTTAACGGCTGTATTTTCCTCCAGGCTCTCAGGAGGCTAAATATCTTTTCAAGTTTCTAGCTTTGTGGTGGAAGAGTAAATGTCTGTTTGCCAGTGTAATTTATCTGAGTCATTCTGGGAGAGGCGTGGAGCAATTGAAGCATGACTATTAGCGTAAATAAGAGAGGGACTCTCTCCCTGAGGGTAGAGTTACTCTTGCCGTCTTTCGGAGGAAAGCTGCTTCCCCATAACAACTGCTACTGGTAATTGACTGGTGCGATGCTGCGAACTAAAAGACCCAATATATTGAGCTCTGGATATTCTTTTGCGTTTCAATTTGAAGCGGAGTTAAAGAGAACAGAGCGAGGAAGGAAAAGGAAAATTTCTGTAGTAAGTGCAACAGTAGATTACCAACAGAGCTGGCATTTCACATACACTGAGGTGGTTTTTCTTTTGAAAGTTTGAAGAGAGAAGGAATTATAAAACCTGAACTCACTTCTCAGTCTCTGTGTAACCGCACCGTTACCACTGTAAGTAGCCGTCATTGCCAATTTTGTTTTAACAAATGAATTTAAACCTTTTCTTCGTATTTTCAAACACGTAGGTATCTTACAGCATCCTCTGAACATTCAAAGGCGGGTTTTGCGTGTGGAAACACCACCGCAGGGTCGCGTTTGACAGTGGCATGAAGCGAGTCCCCCACGGGCCGCGGGCCGGTTGCCGACTCCCGCCTCGCCGGTGTGCCGGCCGGCG
>NW_008795702.1:4431452-4432587 GCF_000699145.1 Aptenodytes forsteri | reverse complement strand
GAGGCTGGAGCGCTGGGGGCTGGAGCCCGGGAGCGGAGCGGGGAGCCGTGCCCGCTGGCCTCGCACCTCCTGCTTTGCCCCGCTTAGGCTGGAACTTAACAACTCTGCCTGTTCTTCTTTCCTTGCGTGATTTCACGTCTTCAACTCCCTTTAAATGTCCACTAGAAAATGTTTACATCTAAAGGGAGTTTCCTCCATCTCTGCATTCCTTAATCATGCCCATTTCAAAAGCCTGCGGTGCTAATTATTCAAATGCAAGGTATTTTTTTGCCATTCTTTGTTTCAGACCCACGGAATGGGCTTGCTCTCTAGCTTACTTACATGCTTTTCTTGATCTTCTAAACTTTTTCCTGCTCCGGGTTTTGTAAAGCGTGTGCTTACTTTCATAGAGCAAGGGCACCCCTTTCCCGTTCACAGCTTTGAGATGATCTCTTGCTTACGTACATCAGTGAATTCACCACTGTTCGAGGTGGCATCAGTAAATTGCATAGCCGCCCCCTTCCAAAGCATATTCCAACTTTATTAATGGAGGAGAATACAGGTCTCCTGTCAAGCAATTTCTGTGCAGGCTTTTATGCATTTGCAGTTAAATCACATCAAGCCCTTTCGCTTCCTAAATCTCTGCTGTTGTATTACAAGGTATGTTTCCTACTGAAGAAAAAGATACACTAGAACTTACTGCTGGGGAGCCGAGTTCTTTTGCATTGGAAGGACTCCAGTAATGCAGTCCCTGGCGACTCCAGTTTACCTGTTCAGCTCTACATGACAGAACTTTTTTTGTCTTATTAGCTTTACCAGTTGAATATGCCTAACCATCTTTTAAATGTATTTTAACAGCTGAATGAAACTGATTCCCGTGTGAATACAGTTGTGACTCTGATATACGATTAAACTAGCGGATTATCTTGAACCGTTTATCATTTGTTAGATTGTTTGCCTGCCTTCTTTTAACTCTGGCCTTTGTGCCTCTTGTTCTCAGGGCTGCGGTTTCTGAGGCTGCGCAGCAGTGCCGGGCAGGCTGTGGGGCCAAGGAGCTGCGGGGCAGCCACTGGGTTTGCGCTCGGTGTCACCGTCCGGTGGCCGCTGGGGAAGCGGCGCCCAGCCGGGCACCATGATCTCTGGCACCCGCCCCACT
>NW_008795702.1:4386463-4431411 GCF_000699145.1 Aptenodytes forsteri | reverse complement strand
CTGCCCCCCCCGCCCCACTGAAGGTGGTCAGCAACCTCGCCAACACTGATGTCAACTATGTCATCAAAGAGCATTATAATTACACGGGAAAGCTAAATGAGAATGCGGACAGTGGAATAAAAGTGACATCGGTGGTTTTTATCATCATTTGCTGCTTTATAATCTTAGAGAACATTTTTGTCTTGCTCACCATCTGGAAAACCAAGAAGTTTCACAGACCCATGTACTATTTCATTGGGAACTTGGCTCTTTCGGACTTGCTGGCTGGTGTGGCTTACACTGCCAACCTCCTGCTATCTGGACACAAAACCTATAGCCTCACCCCCTCCCAGTGGTTCGTAAGAGAAGGCAGCATGTTTGTTGCCTTGTCAGCTTCTGTGTTCAGCTTGTTGGCCATTGCCATCGAGAGATACATCACCATGTTGAAGATGAAACTCCACAATGGCAGCAACAGCTTCCGCTCCTTCTTGCTGATCAGTGCTTGCTGGGTTATCTCCGTGATACTTGGGGGACTCCCGATCATGGGCTGGAACTGCATCAGCCTCTTGTCCAACTGCTCCACCGTGCTGCCTCTCTACCACAAGCACTATATTCTCTTTTGCACCACCGTTTTCACTGGCCTTTTGCTATCTATTGTCGTCCTCTATTGCAGGATCTACTCCATGGTGAGGACTAGGAGCCGCAGGCTGACGTTTCGGAAAAACATTACCAAAGCTACTAGGAGCTCAGAAAAGTCGCTAGCCTTGCTCAAGACAGTGATCATAGTCCTGAGTGCCTTCATTGCCTGCTGGGCTCCCTTGTTCATCCTGCTTTTACTGGATGTGGGGTGTAAAGTGAAGACCTGCTCAATCCTCTATAAAGCAGAGTATTTCTTAGTACTGGCCGTGCTCAATTCAGCCACGAACCCTATCATCTACACCTTGACAAACAAAGAGATGCGGAGGGCTTTCATCAAGATTCTGTGCTGCTGCAAATGTCCCCCGGCAGACTCTGGGACCAAATTCAAGAGGCCGATCATCGGAGGGATGGAGTTCAGCCGGAGTAAGTCTGACAACTCCTCCCACCCGCAGAAGGAGGAAGGCGACCGTCCTGAAACCATCATGTCTTCAGGCAACGTTACCTCATCTTCTTAGGAGTAACCATGGGGGTGTATTTCAGAGCCTTCCTCTGAAATCGGGGAGCTGAGACGCCTCCTGCTCACGGCAGCAGTGTTGGGCTAAGTGAGCAAGTAGCATTAGTTCTAATGAGGCAAACAGTGCACTTGCGAGGCTGGAGTTCAAGAAATGGGACAGACTGTTCTGGCTTGAAAATCTTTTTCCCTGGAGCATGTTTTGTCTTTGCACTGAGGCAGCTCAGGATTGTCAGGCGCATTCATATCCTGAAATCTCCTTAGTAACTCTGAAAGACTGATGCCTTGGTGAAATGATGCCTGGTGTGTGTGAGAGAAAGAGAGAGGGGGAGGAGGGAGAGGGAGAATGAATCTGGTTTGGGTTTTTTTTTTTTTTTCCCTGTGAGAAGAATGTGAAGTTATTTCTCCTTTACTTGCAGCAAACCACTGACACAAAGATCTTCCTGTACCGAGTTTAGTGGTGGCTCTGGTATAGTTGGTCAGAAGCGTTTGTTTAGCACATAACAAGGAAAGAGATCACACAAACGTAATTTAGACCACGTACAACCATAATTTGGCATCACTTTCCAGAGTTTTTAGTTAAGTCGTAAGGTTTTATTTGCAGAGTCCAAAGCTGTTGGGGTTTTATTTAGCAAGATCATAGCTGTGAATTGTTGCTGTCAGTCCATGTTACATTTGAAGACCATGAGCCAGACTCTGCAGTTACTGTCACCTGTACAATTCCGTTGACTGCGTCAGATTTTATGGAGTAGCTCAGAGCAGCATTTGGCCCCCTACGTTGATTGCCTTGTTATTCTATAGCATTAAATAAACTGCATTATCATGACAAATGCGAGGTAGAACTAAAGGTCATTTCTCTTTAAGATGACTGAAGGTAAATCTAATAGTATGAGATACTACTGACAACAGCAGGATTTTTGCCTAAGTAAGAAGAGTTAAAAACTAAAGGGGCGTTTCAGGGTCAGGGGCATAGTCTTTCCAAAGGTAAAGATCCATCAGAAAATCTGAAAAGGATACCCTGAGTTTCAGAAAAACAAAAGGAAAGTTGAAGTGAAATGACTATAGATAAATGCACTTCCATAACAAAATGCAATACATTTTGGCACATTTTATTAATGTTTATAATTCCAGCAAACATGTCTGTATTTTATCAGTTCATGGAAGAAGTACCTGTCATTAAATTGAATGTATTTGTTTTACAGCATCATTTTTACTCCTCTATTTTTCTAACCTGTGCTAATGGGGTTGAATGTGTACAATGTAAATAAGTTAATAAGATGCAGGAGTCTTCATGCACCTAGAGTATTACTATAACAAAAGTGGTGTATCTGGGATAGCTGAGAGCAATTGACTGATTTACAGTTATTGGCAATTCCTAGAAGTGGTATTTTGTAAAGAAAATTTATTGCCTTTGTAGTAAAATTTCCAGTGCAATTAAACTGATTTTTTTTTTTTCTGGTTTAAAAAAATAGTATTTAAAATGTTTCTGACTTTTATTGTTCAATTTGCACATAGCTTTATTGACTTCTAAACATTAATAAACTGATTTTTTTAAAGATTCTGTTATCAGATCTTAGTAGTTTTGTACTGTTGTGGGGGTTTCATGCCAGGTGTGGTTTCTTGCTGACAGCGGTCAGTGAAAGAATTCCTTGATTTCAGTACATGCTGGGATTAAGCCAATTCTGCGGGGACATAAGATGCATAATGCCACTTACAGGATCATGTAAAATACAAAATGAACACTAGTATATAATTTTTCATCAGCGCATGCTGTATCAATGAAATGCCATTAAAAGAATCTCTACAGTAGCGATTTTTCTCCAGCAGCTAATGACATACAAACGGAAGAAAAAACAGATGCCTGCCAGTTTTACCATGACTGCCTAGAGTAGACTAAATGAAATCATTCACTTATATCACTAATACAATTTGTAAGTTGAATTCTTAGCTTATTGCAAACATCAAGGAAGGTGATGAAACGTAGAACGGTGGCCTCAGCTACGTAACCGCTGCAGCTCCGTTGGGTCCACCGGCAAAGACCACGGCAGCGTAGCTGAATAGGTACTGCGCTTCTTCCTCCAAAGGCTTGACTTCCATTTCCTCTCTTGCGGCCGTTCCCTCTCGGTATTGCTTTTAAGTTCCATGGAGCTCGTACAGGATGCAGTTGGAGTGTGAAGATAAACCTCACCTTCTCGTACTGTATGTCATCGCCGTGGAAGGTTTACTGTGGGAAACGAGAGCCTACTCACCGAGGAAGGCTCTGGGTCATAACCTCACTTCCTGAAGGAAATTCCAAAAATGCCCCCAAGACAAAAGAGGGGAAACAGGCTGGAATTTCTCTCCATCTGTCTGCCTGTACGGAAGGAATGATTTCATGTGTGCTCACTTCCTAGGCTTTTAATTAGTGACCTGAGCAGGGCTGGAAAAAATGTCAAATCTGTATTTGCGCACAAGATAAAGTCTCTCTTGGCTCAGGCCTTCATTTGGGCAGGGATGGTTTACGCTGGGTGCTGACAGTCATGAGGGAAAGCGCTGCTTTGTCCCAGGGATGAAGTCACTTCTGTGCAGAGCACCGAAAGTATATAAACCATGAAAGTCCAAGTTAAGCCCTCGACGTGCTATCAGCGAGTAAATAAAGGCAATGCGCGGGGATGAGGCAATGCGTGGGGACGTTTGGATTTGTAGGGGTGTTTTTATCCAAAGGACGAGGGCCCTTCCGCTCTTGAAGCCTTACGGGCATTAAGGTCGTTTGTCCCACATGGGTCTGAGATCCTGTGACAAGGGAAGAGCTATGTCACAGCATGGCCGCGTCACTGGCCCCTTGTGACTACCACCGGCCTGCACTCGTAGCTGATAGCCCACAGGTGAGTCACTTCCCTTCGCTTTGCCTTTGTTTCTGTATCCCTCGCTTATCTATCTTGTCTAATTGCACCGCAGGCCTTTGAGGAAAATGACTGTTTCCCCTATGGAGGTGACTGTGTGATGGGAGCCCAGTTTTGGTAGGGAACTCAAAGCCCTGTGTAATTCACGCAATACAAGAAATGCAACCATCAGAGCGTGGCACTGGGCCATGGGAAGCACTTCCTATACCCTTGATCACGATGACTGAAATCTGTTTCCTGCATAGACAGGCCGCATCTATGCATGTAGACATGAAATAATAACATTAATAAAAGTAAGGGTTCCTGCTGGGAAAAAAAATAAAAGACAGGCCATTTGTACTGCTCTTCACTTCCTACGGGGGAACTCCGCAGCTCCCTGGCCACGGACACGCACTACCATACACCAGCAGGTTAGGCCAGTTTTGAAGTGCGCAATGTAGAAAGCACCCTTCCCAGGCCCCGGACTGCCTTCTGTACGCACCGAAAGGGCGTGCAGCTTTGTCCTGTCGTCGGCCATGTGACAAACGGGCAGAGAAACTGAGAACTGCAAAGGTGCATTATCCGGACTAACCTGGCCCTTTGATTATGTTCTTTTTCCTAGCTGTTCTTCCAGTGTAAAGAATAGAACAGGGATGGAAAATGATCATAAAATCTGTCTGTTGCTCCCCTGGCAACTCCCTGACTAGGTATGCCTGTGTGAGACCCAGGTATAGCAGGGTGTATACTGGGCAACAGAGGGGCTGCAGCCAGAATGCCCTACAGGCAGCTCAGCAGACACAAACCCGGGGCTTGCTGTACAATGCAGGCAGCCAGGGCCAAAACTAGGGGACATAAAAACGTAAAAATACCGCTATCCATCCTTTTCTTACTCTGTCAACTAAGAAATACAGGGTTTGCCCAACTGTAACATTTCCTAATTCCTAATTTGGCCTGGAAGATCTCAATACTGATTGCATTTTGTATGGGCTGAGGCATTATCAGATGTTGTAAGAAGGGTCAGCCTGACAAAGCATCCAAAAACGCGGATATGTAGACTAGAGCTATGTAACCCACTCTGCTCTGAAATGCTGGAAATTCCCAAGGACAGGCTTTGTCATTTATGGGATTCTAAAATTCCCCAGGAAAACATCTATTGTATTTCAATAATTCCCCATACTGGTTTTCTTGGAAAACGAAATGAATCCAACTACAAGTGAACCTTCAAGGATTTAAGAAACAAACACAAACAAACAAACTCCATCTAAATTCAGTTCCTATAACCTGCTTTCACAAACTTTTCTAATCCCATTTTTGCGTTTACCAATGGAAAGAGTTTGCTCATTCTCTGTCGTCTAATTTATTCTGATAGAACCTTATTTCTTTTTACACAGTCTGCAAGAATCGCATCGGGTCAAGAAATCTCCCTTCAATTATTACTCTATGCACAGGATTTTCTATGATAATTAGCAGTAATCAAATTCACTCTGCACACAGGAGCTAGATATAAGAACAAGTGGTACAGCTAACTTGTTCCACTACAAGTTTTCTGCTGAAATAAGAAGTGTCTAGACAGATCTGAAACTCAAGTATTTAATATAAATTAAGATATTAAAAAAATAAATTGTTTTTTGGGGAAGTTGGGAACATAATTAGTGTAGACTTATGTGATCCACTGAAGAGAATTACAATGTTAAGGACCCTCTCCCCTGCAGGAACAGGGCGATGCATTCCTTGCGTCTCCCCTGCTCATCCGCAAATTCTGAGAGATGTTGTGTCAAAGCACCAGTTTCCAAACAAAACCCCCCAAAGCAAAGCTCTGCATGGCCAGATCTCTTACCCTACCGAAAAATCTTAGACAGGAGTGAAGCGGGAACCATTTCCTTGCACTCGGTCCCTCTGTGCTACCTTTACGGGACAAAAAGGCAGGAAATCCCATCAGCCACACCCAGGAATGCTCCGGCATGGAAAAGTCCTAATAAAGCAGAGCTGACAAAGCTCCGTCAACCCTCTGTGAACCTTCCACCAAGCCTGGTTTAGTAGTTGCATAATGGAAACCTCATACAAAGGCCAATATTTATTTGGAGTTTATGTGAATGATTGCTTGGAGAAGATCCATTTTAAAATACGTGGTACAATAACTATACATCAAAACGGCTCACTGGAAATGCATGTGACCAAAGCCACATTAAATATTAACGTGTATGCAGCATTTGCAGTGTTTATTCGGAATCACTCTTCTCAGCTAAAAGCAGGCTCGAAATACGGACTCCATAATTTTTGATAACTAATGAACATTTGGAAAACACATGCTAGAGGGAAATCACTGAATAAATACTGGGTTAAAACTATCTGCTAGGCTCCATGAAATCATCGATGAAAGCAGTATCACTACCTGGGAAAAATCTGTGGTTTGAATCATAGCTGACAGCCGACACTTCCTGGTGCTGACCTGAGCTGTCTGCTAAAGGTAGTTTTGCTCTCTTAAGCATAGATACACTTGGCATAAGCCAAGACTTCTTGACTCAGCAGGACACTGGTATAAATTGCTGGAATACTGTCTCAGACAAATCTTGCCCGTATCAAGCACCTACAGTTGTATAATGTGAAGGTGGGGACATGAATTGTTGTAAGCAATAGAAACAGAATTTATAAGGTTACAAAGCGCAATAACAATTTTCATGATATGAAAATCGGATTCGGCACAAGATTTTGATTGAGAGTGTACAGGAGAACAGGTTTCAGGGGCAATTTGAGATTGGTGGGGGGGTTGGACTACAGTCCGGTATTTTCCACTTGAAATGGAGGAAAGGAATCTTCTCTGGTAGTACAGACACACAGCTGAGGATTTTCACTTATGAACTCTATCCTTAGATCTGCAGTTCTTTCCTGGGCAGCTCTGGGGAAGGTCTCATGAATTCTCACCTTCCCACAAAGAGAGAGATATATATATATCTCATGAATTCTCACCTTCCCACAAAGAGATATATATATAAAAAATATATACATAAAGATGTTTACAAGTGAATATTTTGAATTTTGTGGTACTATTCAAAGAGCCGGTATCTGTGGCGTTTTGAATATGGGGGATGGTCTGCCAGGTCATTTATTGCGCAGTTACTTGCAGTATTTCCTTGCGCTTTGATGAACTGGATGCTGCTGTATCACAGTTACTGTAAGGTGGGAGAAAAAAAAATGGTTTCTACTAATATGTGCAACTCCATCCTCGTGGTTGGAAGAAGGATCATGATCTTGGCTGAAAAACACATTCTGAAGAGGTGCTGTTATTGAAAAACAACTCGCCGAAGTCTGCATTATTATCTTTCTTGCTTTCAGGGAAGACACAACTATGGTCTAACGATTTCTTCTAATCTGGTGACCATTCAGATGCCTGTTGCACAGGGAACACATGTGAGCCGTTTCCCAAACACCAGGCACTTTCAGATGTTTTTTATTTCCATCACAACTCCCACTTCTGCTGCTGGTTTAGGTGCAAGATAAGAAATTGCTTGTAGCTGGTGTGTAGTTTCTCTCTCTGATCAAGGTTATTTGATCAATGCACCTTTTGAACAAATCCTTTAAGTTGGCACAGAGACATTACTACAAAGCAGCCTACAACTCTGTTCCAAAAAGTGTGAACAACTTTTTCTTTTTTTTCCTGGTCTTAGAAATTCAATACATTGTGTTTTATCAGCTCTCTTGCTGTTTTTATACGTCATATTGCAAGTGTTGCTTGACGAAATCTTTAAGATTAACTTTCATCTCAGAGGCTGTCCATTTCCCATGTGAAAGTGGTTGTATTTTATTTTTCTCATAAATAACATAGGTGTGAGGGAGAGGCACTTGTGAGCACAGTTGAGGTGATAGTGAAGGAACACTGAACCTTTTAACTTGAAACGGTTCATCAGTGGAAGTGGCTCTAGTCAGGACTCTTTAATGATACAGGGTGAAGTTTTGCTTTTCACTGAACTTGCTGAAAAATGCAGAGGCATTAAAGAGGGTTCAGAGGACAACAAAGCAAGGCGCTTTAATGGGATGAACTAACATAAAAGGCTCAGTGAGCAAAGCCTTTTCCCACCAGAGAGATGAGAATGGGGAAACACAATACTCAGCCTAGCAGCTAGGCTATGGAAGTGTGCTGGGCGATACAGAAAGAAAACTTTTTAAAGCTCCAGACAAAAAGCAGACTCTGCCTACAGAAACCAGAACCAGACAAAACCTGTGAAGTATTTCAGATTAGGATTTACCTGAATTTTGATGTTTGAAGACTCGAAGTACCTTAGCGTTTTAGAATATCATTACGGGCTGTTGTTTGTTTTTTTTTCCTCTCATTTCTTTTAAGAAGCAGGACTCCTGTATTTGAACATGAGACCCTTCTGTTGTGGTTTAACCTGCCGAAACCAGGGCACCTTCCTACGGCACCCGAAGTCGCACACCACCACCTCCCCCCTCCAAACAAAATGCCGGCGGACGGGCCTCTGCCCGCTGCGGGGGCGAGCGGCGCTCTCGGCGCCCCTCGCCCGCACCCTCGGGGAGCGACGGCTCTCAGCCGTCAGAAAGGTGAGGAGCGGCTCCGAGTTGCTTATTCTGAGGCGAAAACCACCCTCTCTTCCTCCCCAGGCCCTTGTCGAAGCCACTGAAACCGCGCCCGCTGCCCTCGCCCCCGGCCCCCTTTCCTGTGTGCTGTTCCTGCGCTCCCCCAGGTTTTCCGCCCGGCCCGGTCCGGCTCTTCCTGCGCCGCCTTTCCCTTCCCCTCCGCTTCCCTCCCGCCGCGTTCTGCCTGGGTTCGCTGCCGGGGCCGGGCTGGCCTGGGGAGCCCAGCGGGCGGGGCAGCGGGGGAATAACAACAGAAACAACCCAAACCCAACAAAAAGCCAAAAAAAAAGGAACTGAAAAACACTTTTATCTCGGTAATAAGTAAATTAATAAAAAGCGTATGCTATAGCGGGGAGGGACGTTTAAAGGGTGCCGCTGCCTGCCGGCGGGCCCCCTCGCCCCCGCCTCACGGCCCCTCGCTTCACGGCCCCCCGCTGGCGTTCGCAGCTCTTGAAAGGTTAAACCAGCGCCTCGGAAAGCGTGAAACGCCGCTCAGCCCCCGTGAATGCTGGGTTAATGGGTGTTCAGCCTGAACCTTAAAGGTGAGGATTTTAACCGCAGCAGCTGCAGAGCAGGCCAGGCTTTCACAGAGTCAGTATTTTTGTTGGGAAGCACTTAAAACACACATATTTACTGCTGATTATTTCACCAGGAGCACCAAATCGCCCACCTTAAAGCAGACACAGCCTTTAAAGCGCGGTGATGAAACCGGCGGGCTTGAGGGGACAAGCGTGTCCTACAGAGGGGCCGAGGCCCAGTCACAGCTCCCTGCGGACCCGACCGACCCCGCTGCGCCTCGGGTGGCAGCAAGGTGTGTCCCCTCCCGCCCCCGGACACCTCCAGCTCCACCTGGCAGCTTCTCTCAGTACGAACAAGCAGCCCTGGGTGAGCTTTTGGGGCAATGTGAAAGAGACCAGAAGTTTTTTGTTTTGTTTTTTTTTTTTTCAGAAGTACATTGCAGGTCTTGGCTTGTTTATGAAAGGATTTTTGTTGAAATCTGGATTTTTATTTTCACCTAGCTGAAGCAGCAGTGACTCCGCAGCCGGCTGTACGAGGGGGTATGGCTGAAGGCCTGCCGGAGAGAGCCCCCAAACCTGCCGTCCTCTGGGTGTAGCTCAGCACGGGCGCTGCTGGGAGGGAGGCGGGAGCCGAGAAAGCCTCCGCCTGAGGTGCAGGGCAGTCAGCGGGGAAACCTGCGCCCCTGAGGTGGTAAGGAGGGAGAGCAGGTAGGGCTGAGGCCCAGCACGGGGAAGCTGGGTGAGGTGGGGCAGTGTCCCTTGGGTGTTGTGTCCAAGAGGAAGGAGGACCTTGGGTCTAGCTTGATTTGTCCCCTCACAGTATGGCGGACTGTTGTGTTTGTGTGGGAACAGTGTAAGACCTACAGTAGTTGTGGTGTGTTTGTGTGCTCGTGTAAGTATGTGTGGCTGCGAGATGTTTCCCCTGCTGAAGTGCAGTGAGAGTAGGTGATGCTATGTGAAAATTGAAGCCCGAACTAACATAGTCTCGGTAGCTGGTGTTTAATTACAAAATCCGCTGAGCGCAAGTGCAAAAGCTGTGGCACAGATCACAAAGTGCTGATTTCAGTCTTGCCTTTACTGTAGTCCTCCAAACTTACCCAGGTATTGTCTGTGATCCACCTGTGGGCAGCCTTTGGGAACAGGTTATTGAAGACACGAGGCACAGCACAGGGGCCGAAGGCCTGCCGGAGAGAGCCCCCAAACCTGCCGTCCTCTGGGTGTAGCTCAGCACGGGCGCTGCCGGGAGGGAGGCGGGAGCCGAGAAAGCCTCCACCTGAGGCGCAGGGCAGTCAGCGGGGAAACCTGCGCCCCTGAGGTGGTAAGGAGGGAGAGCAGGTAGGGCTGAGGCCCAGCACGGGGAAGCTGGGTGAGGTGGGGCAGTGTCCCTTGGGTGTTGTGTCCAAGAGGAAGGAGGACCTTGGGTCTAGCTTGATTTGTCCCCTCACAGTATGGCGGACTGTTGTGTTTGTGTGGGAACAGTGTAAGACCTACAGTAGTTGTGGTGTGTTTGTGTGCTCGTGTAAGTATGTGTGGCTGCGAGATGTTTCCCCTGCTGAAGTGCAGTGAGAGTAGGTGATGCTATGTGAAAATTGAAGCCCGAACTAACATAGTCTCGGTAGCTGGTGTTTAATTACAAAATCCGCTGAGCGCAAGTGCAAAAGCTGTGGCGCAGATCACAAAGTGCTGATTTCAGTCTTGCCTTTACTGTAGTCCTCCAAACTTACCCAGGTATTGTCTGTGATCCACCTGTGGGCAGCCTTTGGGAACAGGTTATTGAAGACACGAGGCACAGCACAGGTCGGTACCACCCCAGCTTGACGCCTTGGGAATTATGATACGAATTCATGCTTATTCAGGCAGACGACCGAGCTTTCTCACACAGGTTATCAAGCAGCCTTCACACCGGCCTCTGTTGATCCTGTGGGCATTTATGTAGATAATTTGTTGATAAAATAACCAGAGTTTCAATCTTTCTTCCTGAAGAAGTTTCCTTAGGACTTGTTCATTTCATCAGTGTTTATTTGCAGGGATAGAAGGGACTGCAAACAAACAAATCCACTCAGGTACGCTGGAGAAAGCGTAAGTATTCCTAGAAGTCATGCTTTTCATCCGGTTTGACTGTATCCCTGCATGAAATGAGGTTAGTATGGCTCTGAACCACACTTGTCTTCAGAGCAAAGTGGAACAAATAGCAAAGCATTTTTAGCTGTGTTTAAAGGCATTTTGATTATGTGTCACTTGCAGCCTTAGCCTTGTGTGTGGCCTCTACTCTCTTTCTGTTATGGCGAATCAGCCTAATAAAACTTCTCCTTCCCTTCTAAATGAATGTCATTGTTATAATACAATGAGTCAGAAAAGAAACAATATTAACCACAAAATAATGGCAGTCTAACCACCAGCATGAGTTCTTCCCCCATCCATCAATCAGCTGCAATGCCTTAACTGAGTTTCCTCATTGTCATCATAATCTGGCAATAATTTAATGAAACTGAAAGTGGAGGAGTTCCCACAGATCAGAAGTAGGATTTTCACTGATATAATTGCATGCATGAGACCTCCTATTCAGAGCCAGGGAACTGAAAAAAGCTTGTCACCTATGAGCATTGCCTGGTTACATCAAGGAGGTCCATGTCTGCCTGGGTTTTGGAGGTAGTACAATGATGGCTTTAACACGTTCAGAGTTTTGATGACATAATGAATGAAGCCTATGACATTTTATGTCTGATACATACTTTGCATTGAATTCAAAAAGCTTGCAAAACCTGCAGATTCAGGTACCGCTGTAATCCCTACGATTTGTTGCACTGTAGGAGTGGAAAGGATGTCAAAATACAAAGTCCTTACATGAAGGCAGAAGCAAACATGTCTCAGGTTTCTGGTCAGTTCTATCCCAGGGTAGCTGGCTGCTGAGCTGGCTTTGGTCTGTGACCTCTTTGGCACATGGCATGCTGGCATGGCAATTATTTAAATTGACAGCCCTTAAAGGTTGGTAATACTCTGCTGTTACCCTTGCTGTTCGACTTGGAATTTTAGATGAAGGTGGAGGTAGTGGAGGACTCAGACAAGCCCTGCAATTTAAGTAAAGGTTTGGTCTAACAGAGATGGGCACGAACATAATTCATAAGGGGTTCATGAACAGATTTCCCCTGTTGTCAGAATGGTACTCGGGTTCAGTCATGCTCACGCAGGTATGCTACTGCTGTGTCCCTTACAAATAAATGTCTGGCCTGTTTGACTAGTTGTGGTTGAGGTACAGCAGTTTCTGTCGCTGATGACACATGAGAGGAGAACGTAAACACTGTCAGTCATTTGCCTTTGACTCCTCGTTCTGAATGGCTGTGTGTGCGTTTGCATTTGAGTTAAAAGAGTGATTTAGGAAAAAGGCTTGGACTTGCCTCTGCCTTGATCTTAGCAATCTTAAAACGCTGCCGCAGTATCCTGTGAACTTATTAGAGTTCACAAAGGTGAAGTTTGTAAGAATAAGGGAGATGAAAGGCAAAAGGAGACCAGAAGAACAGTCCGCCCTTCTTGTTTCCATTTGTAGCTACACGTTTCTGGAGGTTTGTGTTTGATTTTAATTTACCTTTCACAGGGAAGGTAAGTCAAGTGCAGACACATCTCCCCTGTGCTTTGACCTGGTCATCTGAGCCTGAAAGCTGTATAGCTGGGTAACCACAGGACAGCCTAAGCTATGTACCGTATTTTGTGTGGCACACTAGTTTCAGCAGTGCTAACTTGGCTAGTTGGTGTCTGGACTTGATCTGTCTTGCATCCTGCCAGCCCTAGATACTCTAATTTATCTGCCCCCAGGCATGCAGATGTACCCAGAACTGTTTTGATTGCAGAGACATTACTACAGTTCCGTTTGTGGTTCCTGTCTGTATTTCAAAAGAGAGCTTTTATATGTAAAGTCCTGGGGAAGCTGAAATTACACTGTTTACTTGTCTTCTCTGGAGAAGGATGAAAATTCATGCTTTTTGTCTTGCTTTTCTTAAGTGTTTTGTTTCGTTGTTTTGGTTTGGTTTTTTTAAGTAGGTCAGGCATCATTCCCCATTACTGCTTGTTCAGTGGTCTGTCACAGGATCCTGCTGGTTGGTTTCTAAAAGGCACGTTTGCTTAGTCTTTTTTATTATGCAACAGTTAATTAGCAATGGGACTATGAATGGAAAGCATCATAAAGCAGAAAGGAGACTGCAAGAGTTGTACAGGGACGATACTCATTTAAGGCAGATCCCATGCTTAGATCAAATTTGTTCCTGGCAAAAGGTGGTGGAAATTCTATCAAAGTTGTTAAAAATTCAGCCCGCTTATGCCAGACCTGCATCTGACCCTCTCAGTGGTCACAGCCTAATATACTGAGGCTGGCTCTGGGTCAGACCTTGAGCTCTTGCTGTCAGTGGAAGATTTACCATCAGTTCGCATGGGAGTGGTGTTGGAACTGTGGTGAAAAATGAATGGTTGTTGCACTTCTTAATTTTTCCTGTGCTGCTCCTTGCATGCTGGCTCAGTTGTTGCTCCCAGTATGAAAGGGAAATCCTGCAAAGTTGATCACGCCTCTGAGTTTCAGAATGACAATATGAGATGTTTAGAAAAACCAAACCTCAGCCCCACCCTGCCAGGCACGGTTGAATGTTTGTTTGAGCAAACCCAGAAAGTCTGCATCAGCAGAAAATAAACTGTTTTGTTCACTCATTCTTGAGAATCCAGAATAGTGCAAAACAAGTGAATGGCGGCTGTGCGAGTGTTTATTTCTCTCCATGAAATGGAATTCATGTCATAGTCATAGAGGTATTTTGTGAAATAACATCTGCCCCAATTTATGGTACAGAACATGCACTGCAAATGGTGTGCTTCTTTCTCTGAAAGTACTAGTACGTAATGATTAAGTCCTGAGCTCACTCAGTCTCTGCTAACTCAGTTAATTTGCACAAAATCATAACCAGAAGAATGGGGGGACTGGGGGGCCGGGGGGCTGCTGGGGAGCTAAAAATTAAGGGAGATCAGAAGAGAGAGCTGCTTGGTCACGACAGGCTCTGAGGTAATCTTCCCATGTTATCCACACAACTAGAGTGCACTTCTCTGCAGAATTACAGGATTTTTTAAAATAGACAAATTATTGTATTTTACATATGAAACTGTGGTTTCTAATAAGGTCTGGGTGATCAGTGCTGTGATGTGCTGTTCCTTCCACGTACCTTAAAAAAAAAACAACCAAAAAAGGTGAGTCCAGGGTGCTCACAACTCACACCTTGTAGGAGATTAAACGCTTAACCTAATAGCAGTTTAGGAGGTGAAGTTGAAGGTTTTCCTGTGGGTCAAGGGCATCTGCACCCTCTTTCTGTGCCAGATGGAATTTTTCTGTTGCAAGTCTTCACACATCATGTGAATGATGGGAATATCCACTTAAATACATTTTAGTTTTCTTTAATCTCCGAGAATGTGCTAGCATCTTTGTTTGAAATTCAGATTTTGGGGAAGATGAAGCACTTCTGAGTCTGTTGAGTTTTTGCTCGTTCTTAAATATAGGCGATTCCTGGAACTTGGGTACTATTTTTCTTTCACTTTTTTAGAACCCACCTCTGCCTTTCTTGATTCTGCGAGGCGTGGAAGGAGAAATGGCAAAAGTCCATGAGAAATGAGTGTTCCCATGGGGTTATAGCATGACTGGACATAGGGGAAACGCTGCTGTGTGTTCCATTAGGGATCAGTCAACATGATCTATAAACTTGTATTTTATGAAACTTGCAATATCACAAAAATCTTAGTGTTGCATAAAATCATGTAACAGAAAAGGTGACAGAAAAGTCATCTAATATATTGTTGTACCTTCAATCATAATGAGTATGCAAGGTCATCCTAGAAATATTTTTAACTTGTTTGTAAAGATCTTTGTGGGTGAAGACTTGCAAGTTCTTCAGGCCGTCCATCCTAGCACTTTGCTATCCTTACCACTAAAATCTCTAAAATTCTCTTTTTGAAATTTAAGTCCATCACTTCTTATGCCATCTACTCTGCCTACGGAGGTTAGTCTTCCATTTGCACTTGCAGAAAATTTTTATGTATTTAAAATCTGGCAGGCTGCCATCTCTCTCTTAGTCCCTAGAAATATTTTTAACTTGTTTGTAAAGATCTTTGTGGGTGAAGACTTGCAAGTTCTTCAGGCCGTCCATCCTAGCACTTTGCTATCCTTACCACTAAAATCTCTAAAATTCTCTTTTTGAAATTTAAGTCCATCACTTCTTATGCCATCTACTCTGCCTACGGAGGTTAGTCTTCCATTTGCACTTGCAGAAAATTTTTATGTATTTAAAATCTGGCAGGCTGCCATCTCATTCTCTTAGTCTTTAGACTAACTGATCCCAATTAATGTAATCATTCCTCAAAGATTTTTTTTTCCTAGACCTCCAGTGATTTTTATTTTTTCCCTCTGGACTCTCTTTAATTGGATAATATTTGTATGTGAGCATGCATATAAACGTTTTAAGAATAAACTAAAAGGTCTTACAGCTTTGAACATTGTGCACACCAAATAACAATGTCTGTGCGAGGGCAGTATGCTACTAGTTTTAGAACTGTCTTATAAGGGGTCATACTTATTAATTTTTAAACAAACAATAGTGATGAGAGTATACAGGATTGTTCCAAATGTTGCAGACTTTTTCATCAGCTTATCAAAAGCTGTTATAGGTGTCAGTTCAGGTGAACGAGAAATGCCGGTTACTTAATGGGGACAGTTTTCTAATAAAAGCAGAAGAGATGTTCCTGACTGCATTTGGATTTGTGTACAGATGCCCTCTTAAAGGGTTGTCTGGTTTTTCTCAGTACTTGCTAGCGAAAACTTGGGAAATTCTGTGCTAGTGTAAGTGAATTGTCTCTCTTGATGGGTACTTTGCTTGCAGTGTGTCACCTGTAAAGATTGCAGAGGATTTGTTCAATCAGCTCAGCTTATGGCAACTTAGCAAGCAGGAACTTTTCCTGTCTTCATTGTTTCATGCCCCAAAATCTAATTTAAAACCACATTCCTCTCTGACTGCCGAGGGCAATGGAATGTGTTTTCCTATGGATGCGTGCTCTGTGCCTGCCCAACGCAACCATTTCAGCTACCCTCATCTTTGTTACAGCCTCCCTGACATCTCGGTGTCCCCGCAGCAACCAGGTTAGGGAGAGGGTTCCTCCAGGATTCAGCAAGAGTGACAGTCCTGGAAAACCTCCACTGCTTCAGGATCTTCCTCGGACCTTCACCACCTGCCTGCGCTCACCCCTCTACCTCTTCTAGTCTGTTCTGCTTCTCATTTTCCATTAAAAAGTGCTTGCTTTCTACAGCAGAAGAGAGCTACCGGGAGGGGATGCTTACAGCACTGATTTGGGGGGAAAATAGAAGGGAAGTGCATGGCCATCCTGGAGAGGGGAAAATGGTCCTACCCCAAAAATTCATTTTCCCACGAGCCTGCAACCGTTGTCAGTGGTCCTTGTCCCGTTTCTGTTGTATCC
The DNA here is from genome assembly GCF_000699145.1 of Aptenodytes forsteri. Lineage (NCBI taxonomy): Eukaryota > Metazoa > Chordata > Aves > Sphenisciformes > Spheniscidae > Aptenodytes > Aptenodytes forsteri. The sequence goes on along the minus strand of NW_008795702.1, from coordinate 4,414,819 downwards.
CTGGTTTATCCTCCCCCGCCTCCTGAGTTCTGTCTAGATGCAGTGTTTAGGTTGACCCTACTTAGATACCAACCGGCCAATTCGTACACCTTGCCAGCTTCCAGCTGCGTAGGAGGGAGACGGCGGTGGTCCCTTTGTCTTTGAACAGACTTCCAGACCTGTTACGGAGCGGTGGAAGTTCAGGCCGAGGGCGCTCCGGCTCCGGGCCGCCGAGGGCTTCCCTGCCGGCGGGGCGCGACGGCCATCTAGCGGCTGCCTGCCCGGCCGGCGGAGGGGAGCGGAGAGCGGCCTTGTGCCGGGCTGTTTGGCTTTCACAGGTGGGTGCTTGCTAAACTCCTTGTTGGACACGGGAGTTTTAAACTTTTCCTTCTCCTGATTGGTGTGATCGAGTACTATTAATGCTGCGGGCAAGGAGTTAACGTAGCGCAACGGCGTGGTCCCGTGTGGTATTTTGGTAAAGCAAGCAGCGTGATACAAAATCAAATGCCTACAGTGAAAGGATTTAAAATAGTTGATAGGTCATGAAATGTCATTGTTTATAGGGGACGCTTTCCCACTTCTGTTCTTGGACCTACGGTATTTAACGTTTCTGTTATTCTGACTATTCTGAACTAGTCAGCAAAAGAGGGAGATGTGAACAGGAGAGAGGATGCTGTTACCAGATTTTTGTTTGTAAAGGCAATAGCGAAGTTGAGACAATAGTTTTTCTAAATGACCCGTGGGGCTGTGACTGCAAATCTATTTCTAGATTAGCCAGAATGTGGCTAATCTTATGGAATCTCATTGGAGACAGTAACTGTCCCAGATTCTGAGGATTTTTATGGACACTCTGTATATGGTACCTAGATGCAGTAGTAAACTGTTAAAAATATATATATCAACTTTATGCCTCTGCTAATGATATTTCTCAGTATTGCTATGGGCCACTGCCTTCCTTGAAAACAAGTAATGTTCCCATTGGAAACAGCGAGACATAGTGAAAGCGGCAATTTGTAGTGAAATCGTCTGAAATTAAATTTGTCAGCTTCCTCTGCTGGCAAAAAGCCCCAACAAAACCACAAAACGCCCCAACCTTAAGCTATGTAGAACAGTGATCAGTTATGAACAAGTTGCTTTTAAATGTTACTTAGATATACAAGTTCAGTGAGATTTAACTACATGGAAGGGTTCTTCTCCTCTTCTTAAAACCAGGGCAAAAATAGACATTGAATTTTGTAATGGATTAACTTCAGTTAACCTAATCTCCAAATTAGTAATGGTGTAGGAGGCTGATTAAGTGAAAAAAACCCCTTGTTGTTAATTTAATTACAGAACAAAAAGTCTTTTACATTGGAGCATAAGGATACAAGGAAAGCATTAAAGATGTCAGATCTTAATCAGTTTTGAGGAGAGCAAAATGTAGTCAGTGCAGATATACAGCAGTACAAAATCCTGTACACAGTATCCTTCTACAAGCACTCCAAATTCAAGGAATATTGACATGTAACAATCGAAATCAAAAAGGGTACACTAAAATGCTAGCCTGAGAGTTTCACACAGACTGGCAATTATGCTAGGCTTGCTGTGTGATTCTGAACCTGTCTGAGCATCAGGTGGAAAGTGTGACACTGGGTCAGCTGTTAGTCTGTGCTAAGTCAAGGTTGGCTGATGACTGGGGAGACTGCATCCCGCTTTCCTCTGTCTCTGCAGCCTCTCTGGCTCCGTCCTCCACGGACAGAGGAGAACTGGAGGTACGTTGCCTACTGTGCCTCTGCAGAGCTTCTGGCCTAGAAACAAGTTGCCGCTACTGCTGCTTTCATACAGATGAAGGAAACAGTTGGTGTCCTGAAACTGTTGTCTGTCCCCTCCTACTGGAAATTTTGGATAACACTGCAATAATTATAGCCCGTACCTGAGGAACATGAGACGTCACTGTCCTGACATTCTCTAGGAGGAGAGTAGATGCTATTTTCTCCTAGCCCATCTGTGTATGCACTCTTTACTCTTTTAAAACCTATTTACATAACAGTCCTTGATGTGTACAGCTTTTCTTCCCTGTGTGCTGAAACACGGAAACTTGCACGTGCACAAATAGAGGACGATGAAGGTCATAGGATGAAATTAAAAAGGAGAAGTTTAAGCTGAGCACCAGGAAAAATATCTTGCCAGTGAAAAGTATTCTGTAGTGAGTCCAACCTCCGCAGGGGAACAGTGGAAGCTCCATCCGCTGGAGTATTTAAAACTAATGTAAAAGTCAAATAAATATGCAGTAGGAGCATTTTTGCCTTGGCAATGAGATAGAACAGATGGCTTAGCAGATACCATTCATCCCTACCATCTATGGTTTTGTCTGTAAGATGTTAAGTCTCTAGAAATATCCTGTACAGGGCTTGTGTCAACTGAAGCTGTATAAGCCATTACAAAAATCCATATCCTTCTGAGTTTTATTTAGTTTTCCTTTTAGAACAGCAATAACGGTTAAAGTACAGGGCATACACTGGAGATAAATAACTGGCTGGGATTAATGATGTGTGGTTGTGTGCTGTGCCATCAGTTTTCATCAGCTGATCATGAACTGAAAGGGCATGACTTCTGCTTCAGTCACTATTACTTAAAAGAACATCTTCCTTCCTTCCCCTCCTGGATGCAATCAGCCTGTAAACCTCATATGCTCACTTTGGTCCAAAATTGTCAAATCATAGGCTGGATGCCTGTTGTGATTTATTTATATAATTTGATTGGCTCAGACATCCTCGGCAATAGCTTAGAAATGTACTGCTATAATAAACAGTCTTACCAAGTATTTCACAGCATTGTCCTGATGGAATAAATCCCCCCTAGACCCCAAATCTTCTGTTGAGCCTCACCCATCAGTCATGTCCTGCCTGACGGGGTTTGCATTGCATCCTGATGGTTAATACATTTACGCTGTTACAGACTAAAAGGGGGGGGGGGGGAACTCCCCAAAGGTGAGGAGCCCTGCTGCAGGATGTGTCACTTGCGTCTGCTATTCCTTCTGTGCAGAATTCATGTGTGTCTGTAGCATTAACGTGCGCAGACAGACGCGCATGTGTGCTGCTGATTTGTGTATCGTACAGCCTGCAGTATCAAAAGATTCAGTAAAGGGTTTTGCTGCTCTGAAACAGTTGTTAACCTGAAATGTTTGATTTTGTTAGTGTTCATTTTTATGGCAAGGTTTTAAAGCTTTACACTGGAAATTGACCAAGTAGTGATAATATGGAATGCTTTTGCAAAATGCACGTACGTTTTCATGTATCTTATACTATCATGTATTGTGCAATTACATAATAAAGGCTACCTGGATGTAACGTTAAAGTTGTAAAGCCAAACACTCAAGAAGTCAGAAAGCCCAGAGTACCCCTTGCACCACAGGGGACCCTTGACTTTGACAAGTGACTCCTGGGAAGTCCCACCCTGGGTGTTGCAGCCTTGTCTGTAGGCTGGTGTGTTTATGGTTTCATTCCCTGGTATGAAGTGCAGTAACGTGCTCAGTGGGAGAGAATCAGATAATTCAGCTCCCAAAGTCCATTACATTTTTACTGAACTAGCATTAGTTAAGATTCTGGGAGGATTTAGTCAGATTTTGGTGGTGACAAAGCATAACAAAAGTATACTTCTCAGCTGGACCCACTTCAAAGGTAGATGTGTTAGAACTTCCCAGTGAAAGTGATAGATTTGCAGTGATGAGGAACAGGTGATTCTGAGTTTGTTTGTTTGGGTGTTTTTCCTTTTTTAAAATTTTCTTTCCTTCTTTTTCTTTTCTTCTCCCTTCCACCCCCCCCCCCCCAACAACCCCCAAACAACAGTCTGATGCAGACAGCCCTGTGGTAAATGAAGGCAGAATGCTTAAGTTTGGCAAATGAGAAACAACAGGAGAGGTTACAATGAAAAGACAATTGCTAAGCAGTGTTGGCTGTATATTTTGTCATTCTTCATTTATGTATTATGAATCATGGACCTCATCCTCTCCTTTTTTGTAACAGAAAGCTTCAGTCATACAGAACAGGACCAAACTTTATAGCAGCATAGCTAGCTGGGTTTTTTTTATACTTGTATGTTTTAAAACAAATAAAATGTTAGGAGAAACTTTCTAAAATACGTGTGGTAGATGGATTCCTAACTGCTCTTTGCAGCTTTGAAAGCCTCCTGTTTAATACAGAATCCCTTTCAGCAAGCCCAGAAGGCAGAAATGGATTGTAATCCAAAGCACAGCTCGAATACACATCTAGAAGCTTGTAAAAAGGAAGAGCATGTGGTTGAAGCTGATACCAGAGATAAATGTGAATTAGAGGGCTTCTAAGGAGCAGCTTTGGCACTGTGTTTAAATTGCCCTTTTAGAAATGCTTTTAACAGTATGTGATAAGTGTATGTTTAAAGGAGGAATGTATCTGGGGTAGGAACTGATTAAAAATTAATTTACAATAACAGCATGAAAGGTAGAAGAGGACAGGCTAATGTTTTATTTAAATGGCTTTACCATCCTATGTTTCTCTAGTGTAAGTTTTGTTACGAAAGTGAAGCCCATAGGATGCAATTCAGTCAGAGCCTCCGCGGGGAGTGAAATGTTTCTTTGAGGAAAGCAATTAAAAAAAAAAATTCTTTTATAGATATAAGACTAGCAGGATCAAAGCATCATGTAAAGCAATAAAATTAGGAGACAGTTGTGTTAGTTTTGAATATGATTTTATTTTCCATCAGTAAGAAAAAAACCCACAAAGGGTGAAGCCTTTCACTACGTGAAGCCAAGCCCAGAAAAAGTGCTGCATGATGGCCAGTGCAGTATTTTTGCATTTTTATTATGATAATATACACCCTCTGAATGCTGAAGATCTGCTACCACATATGGACTCACCGAATTAAATGCATATATAGTGAAGCACAAAAAGCAATGCTGCACATATGCCTTATAATCCTAAAAGTTGTCTTTGGAAAAATGTCGGAGCTCTTTGAAGTTTGGCTGGTCTGAATCAACTTATAGGAGGAGATGAGCTAAATAATACAATCTGCATGCTAATTAGTGGGTTGTGTCTGTTCGTTTTAACTAACCATGCTTTTCCCTATATGTTAGCTAGAATTCTGGGTTAGGATGATGGTCTAATGGATATCACAGCTGGACCTGGGTTAGAAAAAGTAGTAGTACTGCAAGAAAATCTTCTGTCTTGTGACTGCCATCAGTAATAAGTTATTACAGAACTGCTGGAAAAATGCATGTTTCACTCAGATGCTTGAATCCCTGTATGAGTTTTCCCTCAAAAAAAAAAAAAAAAAGCTAAAGCAACTGATGGAAGTCAAGAAAATAGAAGCAAATGCTTAAGGAAAAATAACATTTTCTGATAATGTTGATTATGGGGAGGAATGGCTTCAGAAGAATGGTAAACGTGGTAATGGAGATGGACGTGTTTACTGTTTTTGGCAGGTCCTTTGCTTCCTCACTGTCCTAGGGGTAGCTGGTATAGCATAGGCCTGTCTACCCCTGGTTTTGATTAGTAGCGTCAGTTCCTTTCTGAATGTGGTTTTATTGAGCCCTCTCTCTTCTTGCGATCTTCACTTCATCTTTAAATCAGTCATTCCTACTGATCCTGTAATGTGTATGTGGCAAGCTCTTGTGAACAAGCTGGCTGGGCTCAGACATGCACAGCATCTGCAGAAAGTTTAAAAAAAAATTCTGATGAATAATAATCAGATTTCTGGCAACTTTTTTTTTTTTTTCCTTAAAATTTCAGGTGATTTAGGATTTCATCCACTTGGATCAGTATTGTATTTCCACAGACATGGACATAATATATGTAAAGTTCCTCTATCTGTGAATGTGGCGATCCATATTGTACCAGGTACATTTCTAACAGTATAATTCAGCTTTCACTTAGGCAGTTTTGTAATAGTATAATTCCCTTGATTTCCACAGAGATACTTTTTATTTACTCCAGTTTAAGTGGGATTAGATCGGACCCCAGCATTTATATAGTAGAGTGAAGGCAATACTGGACAAATAAGACAAAATTTCTTTTGCCTAGGTACATTAAACAAAATCCAGCCCGTGTGTAACTGCTGAATGCATGATGAAGTTGGTCTTCTCTATGTGAAGGGGGAACCATGTTTGCACTGTGCAGGCAAGACAGTGCTGACAGTGCTGTATTTTTGCTGTGTGTTGCCAGCAGAGGGCAGATAAATACACCTTTTCCAACCTCAGTAATTGTAAAGGAAAGTTCCACTGTAAAAACATGAGCAGCAAGTTTTATATATTGCAGAAATAGATTATGAATCTGTAAAAAGAAGAAGAAATAAAATCAAAATGAGCTTTTCCTATAAAAGCAAAGTCAAACAAGAGCCAAAATTTGCAACATCAGCTTTTCAGTTGATGCTTTAGCATCATCCTTTTTTTAACCTTGCTCTCTTGATACATTAAGCCATGACATCAGCTGTTTTCTTTCCAGTTTTCCCCTCTTTGGTTAGTACTGTAATTTTCTAGCATTATATAAATGATGCATAAGGCGGGGGAAATTATATCTGCTGTCAGTGTTCTCGGTTGTGCAAGGTCTACTCTATATTTTTCCTTAGCTGCAGATTCTGGTTATCCGCAAGTTTCTTGCCAGATTTCTTCCAGCTGGTACTGCAGCACTCATCGCGTGACCCAGGCACAGCATATGCTTCTCCCTTGGACACCCATTACTTCTTTCCTGAAGCAAAATCTGAGTAATCTCTGGATCTGAGAATTTCAGTTAGGTTAGTTATAAGCAATTTATCTGACCTGTGTTTTCAAGATCTCACCGGACTGACCATATAACAGGCCCTGGTGTCTTCCACCATAGAATCTGTAGCTTCTGGGAGAGTGGGAGGATGTCACTCTTGCAGTGAAATTCATTTACTTCCTGCAGAAAACTGATTCCCCGGCCAGGGAAAGCCCCTCTTCGGGACGTGACAGAAGAAAAGTTTGTAGCTAGAGGAATTTCCCCAGCCTGCAATTGTCAGGCAGGGAAATTTCAGAGGTTCACTTCAGCCCCGTGATACCTGCTGCTTATGTCTCAGTCTGACTCCTTGTCTTTTGTACACAGACCACCTTCATTTTCCTGTCATCTAATGAGAAGACTATGCAACCTTCAAGAATTTGCTTTTAGCTTTGAGAAAATACTCTGAAGAAGTGTTCACCTGAACAAATTTGCCATTTTCTCATATTCAGGTGTGGCACAAATGCATACAATGTGAGCACTATGATTTTTATTATGTCATTGTAGTTTGCTTCATATGTCCTGAAGTGGACACGTCCTGTGATTTCTGAGACCTAAGTCAGTATAAGAATGCCCGTGTGATTATTTTGTGTATTTGAAATAGACCCGAGTTTCCTGTTAGATTTTAGCTAACAAAGATAAGTATATCACAAAAAGAAGAAAGATACTTGACTTGCAGCTCTTTAAATGTCTAGATGCAATACAGTTGTATTTTCAACTGCATTCCACATCTCCAAGTGGTGTCCAGGGACTCCAGATCACACTGTATTTTATCACATTAAAATAATTCTGTGACTTTCTGCAAAGTGAAAGTGTGTCACGTCAGTTAATAGCTGTTGTTATAATATTGGTAAATGAAGGATAATTCCAAAACCACTGGACTTTGCCATGTTTGTCTGCATGAAGATGTCACTATTTATCATCATAATGCCTACAAATCCCAGCGACAGACATACCTGTCTAGGTGCAGTCCAGTGAAGAACTAAAGTCTAAGTCAATAATAACTACAGAGGCAGCAGAGCATCCAACGCTACTCTTGCTTGGATAATCAGAGGCTTTGACAAGAAATGGATTATTTTGCTGATCAAGTATATAGCCCAAACTCATGGGCTTCGAAAGTCATGACTTCTCCTCTCTTGGAAAAAAGTGGCATATGTAATCAAACTCCCTTTGTCTTTGCCTTGAAAAAGTACTTATTCAGCATATGGAGGGAAAGGAAAAGGGCTTGGGCTGGATTTTCCACAGCCAGTGGAAACAGGATTGCTGTTGAAGGGGAGCGTAGGCTAAACGTCACTGTGTGATTGTACTCTATGGATAGGTCAGAAATAGTATCACCGCGGGCTTCTCAGTTCCCCTCTTTTGTTGAGCTCTAACAAGTGGCATCAGTCTGAATAGCCAATGAAGTAGGGAGAATCTAGAAAATGGCAGCTTTTTTTTCCATTTACCCTGCTGTTCTGTTTCATGTAATTATACACATAATACAAAACCAATTACAGTGTAAATTACTAGTCCTTTACCAACAATTTTGTCTTTCCATGCTATTCTTTTCCCAAAGGCTTATGCCCTCCCGCATCGCATTAGATTGCTCCTGGAGCTGGCAATTAATTTGAATATGAAGGGCCTAAACTCGCAAAGGGAAGCTGGAATAGAGGATGGATGCTGGATCTGGCGTAGGAGGAGGCTGTTTGGCTGGCTGTAGCCCTAGGCTGTTGTCCAAGGAGAAATTAGACATTAAATGTAAGAAAAGCACTCCCACCTTAACCGCTCCTCCAGCAGTTTTGCTTTACTTTCCTCATGGCTCAGTTTAGTGTCACGTCTGTCCAGTTTCATAGCCTGAGAGAGCTGAAAGTTGAACAATTGCATGTTTACAACTCCTAAGGCATTCTGACCATTTCTGTGGAGATGGGAGAAGAGTAAGATGTATTCTGTAATAGAAGCAGATTCCTTCAGTAAGAAAAATGGAGAATATTTTTATGGGGCAATAGCACAGTTGGACGTTAACTTATAGATGTCAGATGATGTCATGCCTGCATGACAGAAACAGGCTGTTTGCAAGGGCTATTTTTTTTTTTTCTTCACACAGGACATGTAAGGCCGTTTGGATCATTTTGTCTGGCTTCCATCAAGGGAGCGGTGATTTCTATGCTAAATGGGACAGGGTTTTGAACTATTTGGAACAGATGGAGAGAAAATTGGACTGTTGTGATAAGAATGGGAAATTTCAATGCAGATGGATTAAGAGGTCACCTTTATACTCTAAACTGCTTTTTTTTCCCCCACCTGTGCCCAGCATACAGCTAAACTTTTGCGCAATCTATCCTAGTCATACTCACTCTTTTGCCAAATCAAATAGCTAAAAAATCCACCTTTTCTATGAACTAATAACACCTTCAGAATTATCTTTCCACTCTGACATAACCAAGAAATACTGCTCTGCAAGTGGAGGATGAAGATATTTTAGTAAAAAATGTAAGGAGGAAAAAAAAAAAGATGTTCCGGTAAAAGAAAACTTCTTTTGTCCAAAGTAAATGAGACAATCTAAACCACTTCTAATTGCCCTATATTTCTGTGGCCTGTGAATTGTAACTCGGTTGTAAACCTGTCTTCCTCTGGAGCTATTAAGGGAACACAGCTGTTTACCTGGAGCGTTAGGAGGTTTGGTCACTACTGCGCATTCTGTTTAATGATTTACTGACACTGTTATTCTCCAGTTGCAAAGAACATAAAGTAAAGGAAAAGTCATAAACACCTTACCTGCCTCGCAGTTAGTGGTGCTCTTTGGCAGCTGTTAAGCCCTTGGGTATCTGCTTTTGCGGTATTAACCTTAATTACCATGCTAACTATAGGTTTTTAAAATATTAGCCTCAGCTGAGTGGTGGGAAGTCAAGACAATTGGCTGTTGTTTTAATTGCCTCTTCATAACTGATTACGGATTTTTGGACATTTCCTGTAGCCTTACAAGATGTCCATGGCTTGTTTGTTTGTTGGGATCAAGAATATCTTTTTTTCAACAGTGTTTCCCGTACCCGTGGCTTTTCAAATTTATCCACAACAATTGATAAATATTTGAATGTGTTTGTGGAGATTGTAGATCTGATTGTTTGGAAAAATTTCAGGGGCTTTTCTTTAAAGCTTTTTAGTGTTTCTCAATCTGGTTGCCTGGAAAAAGGCCAAACAATAATATCCTCACATATCAGCCTGCACAGTAGCACAAAGTCCGACTGTTTCTATGACAACAAATAGCTTTTTCATCTCCCCCACATCAGTTCTATGAAGTACAGCAGCCTGTACAACAGATTAGTGGGAAGATGGCAAGCGTTCTGGATTTGAAGGTGTACAGGTACCGGTAAAGGCTCATATTTCTCAGACTTCGATTATGCTAATGCTATAGTAACAACCTGGCTGCAGTGCAGCATGGAGATGCCTGAATGAGCTTCAGGTTAGGTAGCTCGGGTACAGAGAGCAATCCACCCAGTGCATAAGGAACTGTGAGGTCATTTGCTCTGCTGAGAAGTGACTTATGTGTGTTGGTTTTTCTTGTTCAAATGCTTCCCACTGAATTGCAAGGAAGCTGTAGTACAGAAGGGAGTTTTTCTTAAAGAAAAAACCTGTTTGATTATGTCCTTCCTGTTGGCATGCAACAGGCTTACATATCACACTAAAAGAAATTACTTCAGACTAGGAACAAATGTTCACATTTTTCTCATGTCTTCCCATGCTTTTGCTTCCACATTTCTGGAATTGCTTTATGCAGCCCATTCCTCTCTTCTTCCTGAATCTCCACTGAACATTTCTTTTGTAGTCTCACTTCACCAAATTTGCACTTCACTGCTTTTAACAGTTGTTTTTTTAATGGTCAAGCTCCAGGTTGTCTTACCCTTCCAGTGCCTTCTCTGCTACCCTTGATCCTCACTCTTTCTCCGTCATCTTTCAAAACTCTGCATTTTTGGTTATCCCTCGAGCCTGTTTCTCAGCATCTTCTCTGGCTGTGTCTGCTCTGAATACCAAAGCTGTGACAGCAGCTTGTGGGGAATTCCTGGCTGTCCTTTGCACCGGCTGGCAGGGGGATAGGCGGCAGTGCTGCTGTGTGCTGATGGTGTGGGCTTGCTGCCCTTCGGACACCTCCTCTAAATCTAGTTCATGGAGCTGCCAGAGTGCCTTTTGTAGACTCTTCCCAGATGCCAGGCTCCTTGTAACTAAAGAGGAGAAAAGACAGGCAGCTTGCAGCTTGCCTTCTCTGGTGGCAACGGCAGCCGTCAGTGAACATGGCTGCATTTACCTTCATTTTTCACTCTGCATCCAGGACAAACACACTTCTCACCCACCTGTTGTTACAGCTTTAGAAAAGTCTTCCTTTACTGCCTGACTGGGCTGAAATACTAATAGTTGGCAGCGGGAGACAATCTTTTTTTCTACATCGTCTATTGAGATTTTAAGCTTCAAAGGGAACAAATTGTATCGAAGGTGATGCTGAACAGGCTGTTGTCCTTACCTGGTTGTTAGTACTGTGTGCTGTGGACATACATCTGTAAATGTCATTCCATGTTTTATGAAAAGAAGGCCTCTTTTTTAATCTATTCTGCTTCAGCACTTGGTGTACTGTATTTATTGAAGCCCTTCCAAATTGTAAACTAAATCAAGAAAACAGTTTCCCTTTACTGTCTTTTAAACAAGCGCTCTCTTTTATTAAAACATGATTACTTTACTGACGTAAGTCATGGAGGGACAAAATGAACGAACAGCATAATGCTATTGAAGTCTTTTCATGGAGGAAAAGCTGTTAAAATTCCAGCAGGGTGTGAGTTTGACTCTAGTATATTTGATATTTTCTTAAGTGCAAATGTGCCAACTGTACTCTGCATTATGTCCTGGATTTTGCACCTCATAATGGTGGATATAATTATCAAATGGACTGAAATACACACAGCAAAAAATATTAGTATTCCAGAAGTAGTGTTGGGCCAGGCTTGAAATACCCCCTTGTTCCTCAGGGAGCCCCAGAGTCATGCTAGCATCCTACTGAAATTCAGGTCAGGTATTTAGAGCTAGAATATGAAATGAAGACACAAAATGAAGAAGAAGGATGGGGATTTCAGTATTCTTAATCAAAGTAGATGAATCTTCTCCTAGATGAAACTGGCTATGCAGTTTTTTAGGAAGAAAAATAATGTTACAGGCTCCTGTAGTAGACTTTATGTTTGAAAAACCTTTGCCCAGCCAAAATTGAACTACCTGGAAATGAGATGAGAGAAGCTGAATCATAGTATAAGAAGGAAAACTTTCAAAACCTCCAATGCCATTTTGCTGTTTTCCCCATGAAAGGCCTGGAGAGGAGCGTGCGGTCATAGGCTGGGGATGCAGAGGGCAGGTGAGGTAGGGATGTGACCCAAACATAAAGTACAGTGAGTAGAACACCAGCCAGTGAGACTGGAGTTTGCTATTTTATCTCTGCCTCTCAGCTAATTTTCAGAGAAGGGGACAAACAGCATTTATGCATGCTGGGGATGCTGGTGGTTGGTTGCACTCTTGAAGACAGGTCCAGGTCTGCTGGTAGGACTGGAAGTGTTTCCACAGACTTCAGTCATGCTCAGACTCCAGGAGCAACCTGGCAATGTTACAGACCTTACGTATACTCTCTAATTGCTCCAGAATGGAATGGACACTTGGAGGTATTCCCTAGCCTGTTTGAATGCTCTAACTGCTGAGCTATTTGTGGCTCATTTTTTTAGGCCACATTTTTTTCTGTGTTTTTGTGGAAATAGATTCATGATGCACACTCCATGAAGCTCTACTGTATTGTTTTGAGCCTGTATTGATTTAAGTGGAGGAATGTATTGTTTGTCAATAACAATGCATTTGGTCAGCTCCTGCTAGCCCGATGACTGTGAGATGAGAGCTGGGCTCAATATTTGGACTTCAAGGTTACAGTTAGATAAACCTACCCGTTGTGTCTCAAAATAATGATGTGTTGAAGACCATTTATTCATGGTGTTTGTTTCTCTCTGACCCAGGAATGAAGTCCAGTTGCTTTTAGGTACAAGAGAAGAAACAGATGTTCTTTAGTAGAATTAATTTTAAAAGATGTCAACCAGAAGATGTCCTTTGCTGCCACGTCAGCAAATTTCAGGGAGATATTCCAGGGTGGGAGGATGGATGGAAAAGGAATTGTCAGGGGAAATGTAGCAGGAGTTTAAAGAACTGCATGTGGTAGTAAGCATATTATATTTTTTATTTGCTTTCTGCTCAGAGACTTACAAAAAATCAAAGCAATTTTCCTGGCTGCAAGCTAGAACTGTAAACCTCATGAATACAAAATATGTAGATAATCCAAACACATTTGCAGTCATGGTTTGTACAAGCAGATAGGCCATTTCTGTGAACCTCTTGAGGAAATTTGCAAGTGCTGTGGCAGGGTTTGACCTTGCCGATATTTTATACCAAAACAAGGAAAGTTGTAATTAGGAGGTGCAGACTTGAGAGGGAAAGGTCAGATAATTCACTAAAACCACTATTTCACGTACAGTTCTCTGAACACAAATGCTGATGTATGAGAAGTACTATTGATTAAATCTGGTGGGTTAAATCCCTGCTAATACCGTAACACTTAATGGATTACAATGGAAAATCATAAGCAAGAAAAACCACAGGAAGAACAGTGTGATTCTTTAATTATGTAAGCAGTAAAAGGGTCGGCTGTTTTTTTCTAGTCAAAATTACTAGCAGCTAGAGAAAATTTGAGTTGGTTTTGGTTTATATGAAAGTAATTTAACTTTCCTTTAAAAAATATTTCCTGCTAATGACCAGTGCGTGAGACTTAAATATTCAGCAAGCCAGTGCCTGTGGGGATAGAGCAAACACTGCTACTCAGCAGCGCCTGCCTGAGACTTGGCTACTGGATCTTGTTGCAGTTTCTCTCTGCCACAGATAGTGTTAGTAAGTAACAGCATGATATGGATGCCCACTTCAGCACCCACTAACACTTTTGACGTACTCTTTGTTACTTAATAAATTAATAATGACCCAGTCAGATCTGAACTGACAGGTTAGGATTTGAGCCAGTCTTTTAAAGTCCCTGCCATATTCTGGGAATGCCTTTGGAGTTTGCAGCTCAACTCATGGTCTGAGAGGCGAGGAAGGGCACAGAGAAATCTGTAGCCCGCTCATTCAGTCTGTGCTTGAATGGTACATGGTCCCTTGGAGCCTGCTGTGATATGACACAGATTAAAGCAAGCCTTAGCTGCACTGTAAGCCTGATGGAGAGTCATTGAGCTGTACATCCTCAGTATATGCCCCATGGTATGTTTAGTCCTGTGCTCATAAGTAAATTTGAGACAAAAGCTCTGCTTGAAATGTAAGGCTGTCCCTCAAGGGCCTCTACTGAACCCCCAGTGCTGCAGGAGGTGGTGTGACTTTCCTTATTGTGGAGTTTGTGGCGTTTGGCTAAACATGACCCAGACCAAAGGCATGTTTTTATAAGGAGCAGTAGCCGTTACCTCCTCTACATTAGCCCCACGTGAAGGTCAGCCATCGGTCTGCATGCAGCTTACAAACACCGTAAGCATCTGTTCCCCAAAGCGCTCAGCCAGGAAAGAAGCTGTGATTTCATTATGATAGGGGTCTCAGTTGGCCCTTGTCTCATGTCTCATTCCTGTCTCCAGGAATTTACTCTTAGAATACTACTCCCAAGCTCTGCAACAAAATTATTGGATGAATTCTGAAATTTCTTCCATCTTGCCTTACTATTGCATGAGTATTATTTTGCAAGTGAAACATGTCAACTTCCCCTAGTTCTTTTGCAATATGTGGCAAGTGGGTTTTGCAACCTGAGGACTTCCTATACTCAGAGCTCATCATGGCTTTGCAGATCCTGTCATTAGGTATAAAGCTCTTCAGCTGCGTCATACAGATGGTAAGGTCTTCTTCATAACAAAGTCCTTTTTTCCTGCTTGCGTGAGTCCTTTGAGATAGAATTGCATTGACAGCAAGAATAGGTGATGGGGGCCTTGTGTCCAATGGTAAAGGCCTATAAAGTGTGCAGTGATACAGATAAACAGAGCCCTGATTCTTTAGAAATATCGATGAAGAATACTCAACAAAGTGAAAACTTCAGTGGTTGTGTAAACCACTGCTTTCTCTTTTGGTTGATGGGTTGGTCTCTTTCTGACCACATCACAGTGTCAATTCACAGTGTCAATCTGGGTTATTCTTAGGAAACAGAATCATTTTGGATTTGCACTGGCTACATAAAGAACAAAAGACTTGTATATAGTTTTATATAGTTTTTTATACCTAAAAGCTCCTAAAAAAAGCTTTACTAAAAAAGCTCTTTTTACTGTCTGGAGCTTTGGAGCAAAGTCTTCTTTCTTCCTGCCTCGGCTTTAAGTTTTGATGAGAATAGAAAGACACATGGCACAGTTTCTCCTTCAAGCGCTTTTAGAGGTATTGTTTAGGACTGACGTAAACTTCAGGGGTTCTGAAAGCAAGCTAAACTTTAACTATAATAGAATTTTAAGCTTCTCTCTTGATGAGATTGCATCTTGTCAAAAATCTAATCCGTTATGCTTACACACTAGCATAGCAACCCTTTCTACAATCAGGAAAAAGTGATGAAGACAAATGAACCAAAGCTGCTGTTCCCTTCCATGTTGCCACCCCTCGCTTTTTATGACACTGGCAGCAGCGAAGAGGCAAATAGCAGAAGGAATGCGCGCTTTCTAAGGGCATCTTTTTAAAAGGTGAAGCAGTATACATAGCTAGTTTGTTCCACAGGACTGAAGTAACAGTCCATTGGAATGGATCCTCCAGTCTCTTGAAAAGTTTGTGAACCCTAGATAATATCCCAGGGAAATCCTCCACACTTGGGATTTGTAGGGAAACTTGAAACCAGGTAAATTACAGGTGGGATTTCATTGTTCGTAATTCTTGTAGGGCTATGCCTATTAGCACATCTTTTCCTTATAACTTTTCTTCATTAACTCTGTTATGTTAGTCTGGAGACACAAGCCTAAGGGGCAAAGGCTCCCATTTTCATCCGTGGCCCTCAAATGTTTTTTTATTTTAACTTACATTGCATCATTTAACAGTTGATTTTTAGCCTTTTCCTATTTTCTTTACATCTATTCTTCTCTTCTACTTGGCACGCTAGAAGGTCACACAAAGAGCTCCGACAATCTTGGCTTGTCTACGCTAATGTGCAAGTTAAGTGTTCCAGTAGAACTTTCCTTAGGGAATGGAAAGGGGATATGGCCACAACCCCTTTCTGAAGCTTGTATCAGCTAGTAATTTAAGGCTAGGCAGCATGCACTAAGCATCTCAAATCCTGCTGCCTCCCAAGCACTGCCACTCCATTTTTCAACATCTCGGAGGCTTTCTCTTGATGTTACTCAGCATTTCACAGCCAAATGTTGTGTAACTGCTGCTGCAGGGTGACTTTAATCCCTGCAGCAGATGTGGCTGTTAAAGCCGTATTACAGGTCTGCGTTGTTGAGGAACCCATTTGTAGCAGAGGCTCAACATCTCTTCATGCGTGGGTGTTAAATGGGATCACCACTTTGCAGGGAATGCTCTAAAAGATACAGACATAGTCTTCGTGGGCCCTTTGTCCATGTAAACAAGCACTGTTGACCGCCGCTAGAAGATATTCATAAACTCCAGAAGGGAGAATTTGAATATACAGTTGTTTTGAACATAAACTGACAAGCAAAAAATAGTCCTAGCATGGTTTTGGAGAAATGCCTGCTATTGTCTTAACATTTGTAATTCTGACATTGACAAGAGAGTCATATAGTAATTACCCAATTTTAATTTTTAAATCAAATTATAGGGGAACAGGGAAGTAATGGCTTTGTTCATGCACTAGCAGTTACCTTCTGTTTACCGCTACTCAGAATATCCCTGAGTCATTTGCTATATCTGTCCTCCAACTGTGGTAAAACTAGGACAACATTGCACTGAGTTTTGTATGCAGACAATTTGGTTGCTTTGTGTAAGTCAAGATATGAGTACGGTCAGGCTAAAATGCAACTGGCCAATAATATGTGTGAAATTAAGAAATAAATGCTAGTTTCAATCAGAAGTGTGCTGGTAATAAATACTACCTATTAAAAAGGGCTACGCAGAGTTTAAAAATACGTTCACCAAATACTATAACTTTGCAAAAACAAACTGATTTAAACATCCAACCAAAATGAACTTTCTTCCATTTGTGACACATCACTTTCAGACACAACAGTATTTTGCAGATAAATTAAAATCTGCCTTCAGTAATAAGCCAAAAGCACTAAAGAAAGAAGAACTATTGGAAACGTGTTATAGTTTTTAGATTTACTACTGGTTTCCTAACTGGGAATTAAAAACATCTTTTAAATGATTATTTAATCATTTGACTTCATTAGAAAATCATACATGAGTTAGATCATAATTGATCTTAAATTACAAGCGCTTGTTTATAAAATGTTCTAAAACTGATGAGCTGTGAAACTGTCTGCACACTGTGTCATTTCCAAAACACTGTGAAATAAACTGTTACTCTGAGTTAATTGCTCCAGACTCCACAGATTTAAAATGTTGAGTGGTGCTAATGCTTGTATAGGTTAGACTGCTCCCTCCTAATGTTCAAAAAGTTTGTCTGCTGTGGAGATGGAAAAAGTAGGAAACAGGAAGAAAATTAATTTTAGAAGGTATTTTGAAAGGCCAGGCTATATTACGCTCAAATGGAATAAAATTATGCGAGGGATTAAGGATAGGCTTTTTGTGCTAAGAGACTTTTGGACTAGGTTTTCAAATTATTCCTCCTTTCTTCTTTGCTGTGGTAGCTCACCATTTGCAGTCTCTCCAAATGGCTCCAACAGCAGGGTTCAGAAAACATACAAGACTCTTAATGAGAAGGTGACCTTTATTCTCTGGCCCCAATGAGATAGCTTGGGTTACTGTTACAAACGCGTGCTTTGCTAGAAACAGGGCAGAAATCACTAGGTATTTTTTTTTTTTTTTTCTTTTCATTTAAACCAGTTGAAAATAAACTCTGCTGACAGCCAAGCCCAACAACTACAAGGAAAAACACAGTAATGGAGAAATTGCTCGTATGGAAGATAGTATAAACAACCTCAGCCATCTGAACATATATGAGAGGTGTTTATTAGATATATCTGCCAGTAGGAACTTTCTCTGAATTTTATTGGTTTTTCTGGTTGCTGTAAAGCTATTGCAGAGACCTAATCGGTTCTGGAAGAGATTGATTCTCCTTGGGTTGAGATGACTTGTGTGGGTTTTTTTTTTCTTTTTTCCATTTATACATGAGCACAATCTTAGCTGCATTCTGAATGTCTTGTAGATAAGAAAATCACCTAATTTGTACAACACATTGGGTAGTGGTGTAGAATGAGTTCAGTGGAAACCTGTCCTGTTAGAAAGAGCCAGTTCATTTTACTTTTACTTTTTACTGAGAGCTGTGCTGTCCTCTGAGCAAAATTCTTTCTACACAAATACTGGGGGGAAAAAAAATCCTAAATATTAACAGAGCTACTAAATTGTGGAGAATGGATTTAGGCAGACTGAGAGAGAGAAGCAACTTAATTTGCCCCATTTTCACCGAAGATTAATTTTCGATTTCCTTTAATGATGCCATGATGAACGGGAGCACTGATAACAGATTAAGATTTATTCCTCGCTGGCTGTAGTACTTCAGGGTGAATGATGTGCTTCTTCAGACAGTAAGCTTCAACAAGGCAGCATCCCACTAATGTCAAGGAACCTCCTGTCAGGTGCCGGGAGACACTGATAGGTGTTAATGGCCCTGATGAGCCTCGCCTGGGGCCTCCCACCCCACCCATGGGCCCAGGAGCACTATTTAAGCTCGGCCCTGGGCCAGTAGTTTCTTTCTGAGCGATGCTGTAGGGGTGCTGGTCTCCAGCTTAGCCACAGCTTTGCTTGTCCCTGTCCATGGATCATGCCGATGTGAACCCTAGCCTGTGCATGGACCTCCTGGCTCGGTGGCAGAGCTGTTCTGTCGCTATGAGTCTGTCTGGCGGTCTCTGGAATGTCTCTGATCCTGACCTATGAATTGACCACCAAGCTTGGCCTCAGACCTGCCTCGTCACCGTGAATTTACCTGATGGATGGGGGTCACGGTTAAAGCTGGCTGCCATCTCTGGAGCTGCCCTGCTCTTATTGTCAGGTACTGTGGTATGGGTGCTACTGTAATCCCCAGTTCCCTCCTCCAGCTAGTTTGGGCTCACACCTTTATGTCTGTAGACTTAGTATCTCCCGCTACTTAGCTACTTCATATGCATATAAAACCACATCTATTATAAATCAAGACCTCAGGAAAATAGTTCTTAATTTCTTTTTAATTCAGGAGCACAAAGAAGCGTTTACCATGCATAAATTGCAAAAGACAGCTGCAGGATATCAATGAGAGAGAAAATTTTCTGCTATGTCTGCATTTTAAAACTGTAAAAATTTTAGCAGTAAAACAGTTCTATAAATCCAGTTGTTTTAAAGCTTATGCCAGTTTGGTAGCTGTGTTGGATTTAGGGTACTTTATTTCTCATGTTGGAGCAAAAAGTTTCTTTTAATTTCTCCTAAACCTAGTACCTGTTTCTAATTTGATTTTCAGAATACTTACTACATGTGACTCTGTATAGCTAAAAATAACAATGTATCCAAATATAAATCAAATCACTAAAGGCTGAAATACGGCTTTATCCATCTAGTCTCCTTGGTTTAATACCTAGACAAGCATAAGAAAAAAAAATAGCACTGCATGACTTCATACCTGTAGTGCAAACTAAATTTAAGACAACTTTACCTAAGCAAAGCATCCACAACAGGAATATGATTTGGCTATAAAATCAGAAGGTATTTGGGTGTAGGGCTTTAACTTAGTGTATTACAAAGATGTTGAAAGATGTGTTAATTTAGTCAGGAAAGACATATTATTTGTGACTAAAGAATGAGAGTGAGTTGTGTGTGTAAATATTTAATTCTTTTTAACCAGTGTACTTATGTTTACCCATGTGACTTCCTGCTGGAATTCAGGCCTATACTGAACAGGGCTGGAACTAAAAACTAACGAGACCTGGGAGAGTGGCTATGAGAAGATATACTCCAGAAAATGCCAAGGGTCCTTGAGGACAATGAAGCAATGAAAAAACTTGCGATTTATTTTTGTAGCTTCTACTAGTTTGGTGAGGTTTAGTTATCCCAGACTTGCAGCCAAGATCAAAGGGAACCTTTAAAATGTTGGCATAGGGAAGAGGAAAGGTTGAGCAATTTGCCAGGGGCTGCCCCATGAGCCTCTCTGAGGGCTGATGGGAACGCAAAGACAAATACGAATGACATCAAGTGAAGCAAGCAAGCTGTCTTTGCCCATGGCTGAGGTGGAGATAACTGGGTTGAATAAGACTTACTAGTACTTTCAAAGAAAGATTAAGGTTTAGGAAAGGGTCAGTGTGCAGAATATGAATAAATACCACAGGAACAAGTGCAAGTATAATTTGCCTTCAAGGCTTAGCTGAACTGACTGGTAAAGCATTTTTGTGTCAGGATAATTCCCCCTTTGTGAGGGCTTTTCAGTGATCACTCTATTATAATTGCCTTTTTTTATTTGCACAATGAATATTTACATGTGTTCACTGTCTGTCTTGTTTTATCATTTTTTAATTGGCTCTGAGTTCTGTCCAGAGGACCATTTCTCTCCAAGCAGAGAGGAAACTTCTCACCCGTGAAAAGGTGGTGGAGCTTCTTTCCTGAAGGTTTTTTTAGACTGGATTAGACAGGTATTTGTCAGGAATGATGTATGTATAGTTGATTATTTCTTGAGGTCCACTTCCAATGCTGTGATTCTAGATACATTTGAAATTAGAGCTACAGAGAAATTTTTAAATTCAATTTTTAATTTTTTGAAGAATCCTTGTTTTGTTGGCTTAAATAACATTCTAATTTGATAAGTCATTTCAGCCAGAACTGCCCCCCTGGCACACTAAATTTGGCTCAGCACCCTGAGTGCAGCTCTATGCATTGTCCATGCATGAGGAAAGAGAAGCGTGGGCTTCCAAAGCTGCTGGAACTTGGCAGCCTGTTTCATACTGAATTCTTGTGGCTTGTGCAGACACATGAGAATACATGTGGCCAGAAGCAAACAAACCAACCCCAGCCCTACTACAGTATTTCTTTTCAGATAGTAAGGCTTCCTGTGTTAAGTGCTTGGTATTCTTAATTGGCATCCCATGGTGTCTCATCCTTCTCCTGATCTTTGTGGGTTATGCTATTCCCCCCATATCCAGTAGAAGCCACCTGCAAGCTGTTGTATTTGCATATGCAGGAATCTCATAAATTCCTCCTTTGTTATCCCCTGAGCACTAGCTCTGTCTTTTTGATTGACTCACTGGTCCTGCTTTCAGCATGACTGAAACAGTACAATGCAAGACTGGCTGAGGCAAATACAGGCAGATACAGAGGCTTGCGGATGTGTGCTTGAAATTCCACTGAGAGATGGCTATGGCTTTGCAAGCACTACACAACAATTTTTGCAGCAGCCCTGGCAGTTGCCCCACTAAAACAACAGGAGGTTGAGGTGGGGGAGAGACAGTGTTATCCAGCTGTCCTCCTCATCATGGTATTGTATCTGGATTCATGAAACAAGCGTCATATAGTGTTGGAGGATTTTTCAGCAAATGTTTAGCTCTGCAGAACTACTGCAAACTGGTAGTGGTTGCAGAACGTCAGATCAAGACAGTTTGCCAGAGGTGTGTGGTGGGTTGACCTTGGACTGCGGCCAAATGCCCACCCAGCTGCTCACTCACTCCCCCTCCTCAACAGGACAAGGTGAGAAAGTAGGATGAAAAAGCTTGTAGGTTGAGATAAAGACCAGATCATTTACCAATTACCATCATGAGGAAAAACAGATTCAATTTGGGGAATATTAATTTATTGCCAATTAATGTAGATTTGGATGGTGAGAAATACAGGAAATTAAAATAACACACCGTTTTGGTGGGGAATAGGGGGTTACAGTCAGTCCATAACAGCTCCTCTCTGCTGTTCATTCCTCCTCACTCTTCTCCCTGCTCCTGCATGGGCTCTCTATGGGCTGCAGTTTCCTTCAAGGCATCCCCACCTGCTCCAGCGTGGGGTCCTCCACGGGCTGCAGGGGAATACCTGCTCCGGTGCTTCAAGCGCCTTCTCCTCCTTCCCTCCTTCTCTGACCTTGGTGGTTGCAGGGCTTTTTCTCACACTTTTTGCCTCACTGCCAGGCAGTGTTTTGCCCTTTCTTAAATGTTTTTCACAGGGGCACCACCAGCTTGGCTGATGGGCTCAGCTGTGCCCCGCTGTGGGGCTGTTGCAGAACCAGCTGTGCCTGGCACAGGGCAGCCCCGGCCTCCCCTCACAGAGGCTGCTCCTGCAGCCCCCCCGCTGCCAGCACCTCGCCACAGACACCTGGTACAAGATGTCTGACGACTCAACCCAGAGGTGCACTGACCTGAGGCTGCCCAGAGGTGTTTGGAGCGGGGGAATGCCACCGTCCTGAGACCTGCCTCAGCCCATGGCTGCGATGGCTGGCTGACTCGTGTGGTTAGTGTTATGTGGGAGCCCCGCTGCTCACGTGGTTCGTTGGCTTGTAAATGTTGAGAGCTATTTGGGATTTAGCAAGCTATTCCCCGTTGCATTGTGACAGTCAACGGAGCTTCAGCTTTTGAGCACTAAAAGGAAAGTCCTCCTTGGTCAAAGGCCTGCTTCTTTGTCAAGGAAGGCTCATGATGCTGGGGTCCAGCATGGTCTTGTTTATGTGTTTGTTGCCCTGGCCACTGTGGGTATGAGTGTTGGTCGTGGCCCTGTTATTCTAGGAGACTGATCATCTAGTCCATCACTAGTCTTAACTGCTTGCTGCTGATTTTGATCATAGAAAGAAAACGTGTGAATATCTGAGCCGCTGCAGAATAATAGTGTGTGTTTGGGGGGTTGGGGAAGGATGTTTTTGGCCTGTGACAAGAATTAGGGGACTAAGGTCTGGAGAGGCCAGGGCTCTGTAAGCAGATGCTGAGACAGCCTTGTCAAAACTATAGTGACCGAGGACGCTTGCCGTGAGCGCAGGAGCTGATTTTAGTGACTTCTGGAGTTGTGGCTATGGTATGTATTTTTTTTAATGCTTTATGAAGTTATTTAATGAAAACATCAGGGCTGTTTCATAAAGTATTGGGGAATATTCTTGAGTATTCTTCCAAAACCATAAATGTTTTTGTTACATATGAAAATTAGATTTTCACATTTGGTATGTGAGCTATTTTCTGCAACTTTTTCTGTGTGAAAAGCTTGTGTGCGAGTGTATTAGACTTTCGACTTCAATTTTTTTTATACTATATTTATCTTGTAATAAAATATTATTAAAGTTGCAAGGATAATGGGGAGGTAATCTGGTGAGTTCTTAGTGGACATTCTTCATAAACTTAATGAAATATTTCAGTAAAAACTGTTAGCTTATTTGTTTAGTGTTGTCTTAAATAGAATTTTAATAAATACTAATTTGAGTATTTTTCCTCTTTAACGTTTCCACAGAATATTCCACTGAATTTCAGAAATAGTTAATGAAATGTCAGGGATGATGTTATAGAATGATCTGTAAATATCTCTTAATGAATTTCCATGTTTTGTTTCATGTTTGATAACTCCAGCCCCTAATTTTTGTGGAACTTGAATCAAACATTTGCACCTTTTCACAAGTACTGATATGTATATATATGTATATGCAGCTACACAAATACACTAAAGTTATTAGTATTTGTTCTTTAATTTTATTGAATGGAATTATTACAACTTTTGTGAAAGCTTTGGGATAAAAGTGCAAATGTTAGAGTCCAGTCAACAACAGTCGAAATGATGGAAGTTGGAAATAAATAGTACAGGGGTTCACATTTAGTTACGCAGTTCAGGAATATGCCAGTGCTTGGGGAAAAAAAGGTGCATTTACATTTGGTCTTGACATTGCCACTGTGTAACTGGCTTTCAGCTTGGCCTTCTGCAGAGAATGTAGGACAGCTGTGGCAGTAAGCACCAACATGTGGCTTGAGACACCAGAGGTGCTTTGAGCAGTGCCAGGGGCTCAGGCTTGCAGGAGGCAGAAGCTTGCTGGGGCCGGCTGCTTCCAGTGCCAGGGGGCTGCAGCACGCTGCTCTTGGAGAAGCAGAGTCCCTCTGCCTGGAGCATGGTCTCAAGCCAAGTGGTCTTTTTGTTCATGAGCTCCTTCTTGCTGTTATTTTCCAGAGAATCCTGGCTCGCAGTAAGGCTTTCTGCAGTGAGCTGTTGAGCAGTCAGGTTGATCGCTGTGTGGCTGTGGGGGGGTCCTGCTGAGTCACTTCACTGCCTTCTTGGCAGGTCCAAGGACTCTCCCTTGCTGAGCTGTCTGGCCCTCAGACTTTGGGGACAGGTTCAGTCTCATTTCTTCCCTTCCCCTCTCAGCTTCCCCTGCAGATCCTTGCACAGTTTTTGAAGCTCTGGAAGGCAAAACATTGCATCATTCAGTACAGGGTCCATAAGAGAACTGAAAGTAGCAGATGGTTGTTACTCTTTCCAACTTCATCACAGATTAGAAAAAAAAAAAAAAAAATTCTTGTATTTGAACTACCATCCTTATGGACTTTTCCCAATGTTGAGACTGGAGATTTTGTTTTTTAATCTCTCTTCTCTTGCAACTTGTATTTGAAATAAAATTTACCCCTTGTGTCTTCATATGGTATACATGCATATGCTTGCGTGTGGCTGTTCAGGGGAGTCTGGCATTGAGATGGGTAGCAGGGCTGTGGGGGGCTTGTTAAGTGGGAGAACAAGGGTGGGAAGGACTCAGTAGTTTGCATTAATAGAATTGATAATAGTGTAGGTACCTATTTTGAAGGTTATTTATTACCTTTCTTTTGTGTGCCCAGGAAGCTGGAAGGATGTTTGTTTAGATGTCAAAAAAGAGCACAAAAAGATATAGAATGAAATAATTTGCTAGACTAGTTCCCTTGAGGTACAGGAAAGCATAGCTGTCTAGTCTAGAGCAAATGGCAGGGCGGTTCTGCCTTGTAATGTTACCACCATTATAAAAAGTAATTTCTTAAAATTCCATTTTATGTCTTTGGCAAATATGGTAAAATATGTATAAAATACTGCAAGAAATGCTTTGAACAGGAGAGGGTAAGTGTTCTCAGCCTCTTGCTCCTGCCATGCTGATACCTCTCGGCTTTTGTGAATTCTCATGTGAATGCAAATCACTGCTGTATCATGTTCTCCCAAAAGAATTTCTCCTACCTGTTAATATGTTGTGCAACCTGAAATATCCTGTTAAAATGCTATGGAATACACTTGTTAAAATGGTGGGATGAAGTGCCGTGGCCTGTGCTTCATACTGTGGTACGGTGCAGTGCTGTGAAATGCTTCCCCCCACCCCAATGTGCAGTGGAACCTGTCTCAACAAAATGCATTCAACAAAATGTTTCCTAGAGTTTAGACTACCTCTGGCTCTTGTGTTCATCCGAGAGCTGGAGTAGCAGTTGAGATCTTCCTCCCCACCCCTCATCAGTTTGGGAGTCTCTGTGTCCTCAGTGACCTAGGTACTGTGCCTCTCAGCTGGGAGAGGATTCTATCCGTGCTCTGTAATATTGACAAGTAACTTCATTGCCGCCAGAAGTCTGTCTTGTTTTGATTTGTTCTTGGCTGTCTTGCAAGTGTCCTTCAGTTCTTCGATCTGCAGCACCTCCTTTCTGTGACCTCTTTCAGCCACTCCATTAGCAGTAGCTTGGTATGTGTCCTCGTGTTGATATTTTTCTGAAAGGCTTCTCTTTTTAATCCCGCGGGGTAAGGAAGGCCATGTTTCAGCCTGACTCCAATTGAACATGAGTGCTGCAGTGTTGTGATGATGACTGTGGGTACGAGCAATTGCAAATGGATTTGTCCTGCCTGCATCAACGTGATTATGGAGCGGCAGCCAGCCTAGAGGTACATACAGACTGAAGTTAGTTGTAGTAGGACGTGGAGTACTATGTGGTGGTAGGTGTGGGTCTAAACCATCACAGCTGATAGTCCGTGGTAATTTTAGAAGCAGAGAATTTAGTATATTGTGAGAGGAGTTTGAGAGACAATATTGTGGCAGATAATCTGTCTGAAGAATTGCGTTCACACATAATTCAGTGGAATTACATTGAGATTTATGCAAACTCTCTTCCCCCCTTTGACCTCAATAAGCTCTTTGAATCATAGCTAAGTCAGCTGTGATGCTAGAAAGTGATCCTTGGTTTTATGTGCTTCTATGAATTGTGTAGTACACATTCTGCATGCTGCGCCCAATTGTAGAGGAGATGTATTGTGTCTTTTTCATGTGGCTTTGATGTATGCTGTTGTCATTGAAGTAGTCTCAAGAGGGGTTGTGTTGGTGCTTGCATATGTTGTAAAGGAGGAAGGGTATGCAGGTTTCTTCTGTTTTCCTCTTTCTCAGAGAGGATATTATGCTTGTTTGGATCATTTGCTCAAGGAGAAGGAAGCATTTTGTAGGGAGACATTGCCTGTGAAATAAAAAAAAAAAATCTCTTCTATGGAACCTTTATGTAGGAGACTGATTTCTGTGGAAAGTTGTGAAGAAACAAGTCCCTCATATAGAGAGTTCTCTTTTTCTAAACTAAAAAAAAAAAAAAAATTAGCAGTGCCTCAAGTAAGTTCAGACAGGAACCAATAACAATAGCTTATCCATTTGTTTATTGCAGACTCAGTGGGTAGCTGCTCTCAACTGTGGGTTGGCTGTTTCCAGGGCCATAGTAATACCATAAACTAGAGGATTTGTGCTGCTTTGACGATGTGACTATTGACTTCTTAGCTGTTCATTTTCAACAACAGAGAATTTTTGTCACTAAAATAATTTAGTGGGAAAAAAACCCCACAAACAACTTCCCTGTTTCCAGCACCCATTACATGCTGTTCACAATACTCATTCAGCATTTTTTGCTGACATTTCCCATAACCTGCAAACACGTTTGCTAGGTAGGTTGTTTCTGTGACCCCAAGGATAAGCTTTTCTTGCACTGCAAAGCCATGCCCTTTAATTAAAGGATACAAATAACTGAATAAAATAGAATGATGTAGAATAGAATGCTAAATCCTTGAACAACTTGAACTCTTATTGAAAGTTTTAGGGTGTTTTCACAAATACTGAATAGGTCAAAAAAGAAATGGGAAGCGAATGGAAAGCCAATGAGTGTGGTTGTATTTCTTAGTTACAGATGTCAAGAGGTGTCTCAACAATTTGTCCACTAATAGCTTTTCTCTAAATGTGAAAGTGTATGTCATCTATTCAGTGCAGTAGCAATGACTGCCTATTGAGAACAGCACTGAAATACCATATCTCATTTTGCTGTGAATGAGGGGGGGAAAAAAGCTTTTCATTATAAGGGTTGTTATCTAATAGAGAATAGAGCTGTTCAAATTATTTTATGAATATTAATTAAGAAAGCATTTTTAGTTAATGTACCATTTGCCAACCGGTCCCAGCTTCTGTAAATCCTCTTGTAACACAGTGGTCACTACTCAATAGATCTTTTAACAGGTGACTTTTAGACTGCTGTTTGTGCAGGAACTCAGAGTGCCTGACTCAGTTGTTTTTTCATTAAGTATGATTGGTCAGCTAAGTAGTATAGGATTGGATTTCTAAATGTGGTTACTAGTTTTTAGTGCATCAGTAGTTGAAACTTCTGCTTTTCACAGTGGTGTGGTGGCATGTTGTCCTGTCCTCCCCCACCCCAAAACCCTCACACTACCTAGGTAGTTCTGATAGGTGAATATCCACCGTTTTGATGAAATGTATTAATGGTTTATTGTTTGGCAAAACCCCAGAAATTTATTTTGCAATGTCATCGTTTGAAACGATGGCTGGATATATGTGGCCTCATTTCCTCTGAATTCATGGAATGAGAGGAACAGAAATGGTATTCCTAAAAGCATCTTCATTTTATGTCATATCTCAAATTTGGTTCATTATGCTAGAAATGCTCTTGTATGCTTGAAAGCTGTGTAAAATTCAGGGAGCATTCCTGTTTTCACAAGTGGCGTGATCCAGCATGTGCCTGTCATGCTTTACTGTACCAAATGAGAATTAAGAATACACTAATCTTTAAAGAGATGTGGATATTACTTTTCTGCTACTTTTCACTGAAAGCTATGCTATTACGTGACTTCTGAGAAGGGCAATTTTGGGGTTGGGGGGGGAAGGTGGTGTTTAGAGCTGGTTATTTCTATCGTAGTTTGGGAGCTATCCAGCATGTGCCTGTCATGCTTTACTGTACCAAATGAGAATTAAGAATACACTAATCTTTAAAGAGATGTGGATATTACTTTTCTGCTACTTTTCACTGAAAGCTATGCTATTACGTGACTTCTGAGAAGGGCAATTTTGGGGTTGGGGGGGGAAGGTGGTGTTTAGAGCTGGTTATTTCTATCGTAGTTTGGGAGCTTGATACTGTGTTCAGTTTTGGGCCCCTCACTACAAGAAGGACGTCGAGGTGCGGGAGCGTGTCCAGAGAAGGGCAACGAGGCTGGTGGGGGGTCTGGAGAACAAGTCTGATGAGGAGCGGCTGAGGGAACTGGGGGTGTTTAGCCTGGAAGAGGAGGC
>NW_008795702.1:4386044-4386448 GCF_000699145.1 Aptenodytes forsteri | reverse complement strand
ACATTGGAACAGGCTGCCCAGGGAAGTGGTGGAGTCCCCATCCCTGGAGGTATTTAAAGGATGAGTAGATGAGGCGCTTAGGGACATGGTTTAGTGGGCATGGTGGTGTTGGGTTGGCGGTTGGACTCAATGATCTTAGAGGTCTGTTCCAACCTTAATGATTCTATGATTCTATATGCTAGCAGGCTAAATTGCTTTGCAAATCATGTGGGGCCTGTGAGCTGTAAATTAAGAAATCCTGGTCTAGACTATCTCTGATATTTGTTCATCTAAGGTGCTCTTAGAATCTCCGATGTAAAGGGATTCTATCACCTTTGTAAATCCAATTTTCCAATGCTTCACTGTTCCTGCAAGGTGAAACATTTTTCTTTCTTAAAATGGAATTTATAATCTGCGCCCCCCCC
>NW_008795702.1:4383854-4385874 GCF_000699145.1 Aptenodytes forsteri | reverse complement strand
AAATGAAGTCACTTGTTACCTGTCTGGTGTTAGCTAATTCCAAAACAGTTGTTGCTAATCTGGTCAGCAGGCTTCGACAATCACAGTTTCTTCCTTCAGCTGTGGGACTGTGTGCATATGTACACATATAGCTGTTTCCAGCTGCCCTGGGGAACGCTGTGAGGCCACTTGGCAGTGACCAGGTCCTCGGCTCAGGATGTGTGCGCTTGTGGGGCAGTTGTCATTGCTGTAGGGTCATCTGATGAACCAGAACCCAGAGAGCAAAAGAAGGTCTAAAGGTTTGAAGGTAAAGGTTTTAAAAGGCTTAGATGGGATATCTGCGGTGGGATTACTTGGCTTGCAGCTAAGGAAGTTGTAGAAAAGCTGACTGGCTTAATGGCTTGCTCCTTGAAAGCAAGGTCCTGTGGGTAGCTGTTTCCTACAACGGCTGGATGTGTGAAGTAATTTGAGGGTGGCTGATACCTACAGCGTGTTGGCTTTTCAAAGCAAACTATTACATGCTCTGGGTATCACAGGCAGGAGCACCGGCAAAGAAATGCTCAGTTATGGTTTAAACACAGCAATCGCTTGTTTGAGTACTGTATATTTAAGTCTTAATGAGAAAATGACTGCATGTTAAATCACATAAATCGAGTAAGTGAGAAAATTATAACTTGAGGATTATCTTTGAAATGGATGTCTATTTTGTCAATTACAGAGATGCTACCTGAAATTAAATATGCTTTCGCAGACAATCATTCTTTCACTGTGGTATTTTAAGTACTTGAGTTACTGTTTCCTTGATCATGGCAGCTGGCAGATATTTCGTCATCATTAACAGTTGCAGGCTATGGAGACCTATATATTTCTCACTCAGTAAGAATTTAACCTATAGAATCCTTAACATTCTTGTACCTGTGCTTCAGTTTTGGCTTGTAGTTCAGTTTTCACCACCACTTAGATCAAAGTCTCAGGTAAGGCAGGTTAGATCTGACAATGGGGTAGATCTTTTCCTGTGAAATCTGAAGTGGATTGTAAAAGTGATTATTACACATTTGGTAATGGCAGCTTTCTGCATGGTTCAGAGTCCATTTATTTATAGCTTTGTACGAAAAAGCAGAAAAATAGTGATAAATACAATTTATCAGAGACTCTGCCCTGAGTTCCAGGGCATGCTGCACTGAGTGGGTAATATAACATACTAACATACTATGCAAAAATAACTGTATGTGTCTGAGATAGGATTCAGTTGTCCAAATACAGGCATGTAGCATCATTTTGGACAACAAATCTCATTTTCAATGTCTGAAGTCAGGAAAGCTTCTTAGCAGGTGGTAGGATTGTGAATTTGAGTGTTGTAGAATGGGGCCCTATAAATAAATAGGGAGCAGTAGTGGGTAGACACTAGGATGATAAGCTAGATAGGCTTAAATGTATTTACTGTGGTAATATTCTTTAAAACTGTGACAAGTAGTGTTAGAAAAAGATTCTCCCATTGCTTAATAAAAATTGTGATTTCTGCATTGAGAAAACTTTTATTCTGTTTTCTTCTGCTTTCCGAAGACCTCTTGAAAACTTTGTCATAAAGCATCTGTTAGTAACAGGTATTCAAATAAATAGTTGACACAAGCAGTCCCTAAACTACAATTTACGCTATTTCAGAAAGTTGTTTAGAAACAAAACCTGTTGATACAGTCTGATGCAGTTCTGTTTGGATAAAGTACGTATTTCCATTACTTTCCACTGGTGTGAAAGTGAGCAGTTTAACCCAACTGTTAAGCCTTTCTGTGTTAATAATGGAGTAAAGCTGGGTTGTTGTCCTGGTTTCGGCTGGGATAGAGTTAATTTTCTTCCTAGTAGCTGGTATAGTGCTGTGTTTTTGTCATGGTTTAACCTCAGCTGGCAACTGAGCACCACACAGCTGCTTGCTCACTCCCCCTTCCCCCCCGCCCCCGGTGGGATGGGGGGGAAGAATCGGAAGAGTGAAAGTGAGAAAACTCATGGGCTGAGATAAAAACAGTTTAATAATTGAAATAAAATA
>NW_008795702.1:4296088-4383429 GCF_000699145.1 Aptenodytes forsteri | reverse complement strand
GTTGTTGCTGAGCAGTGCTTACACTAAGTTGAGGACTTTTCAGCTTCTCATCCTACCCTGCCAGTGAGGAGGCTGGAGGTCTACAAGAAGCTGGGAGGGGACACAGCCAGGACAGCTGACCCCAACTGACCAAAGGGATATCCCATACTGTATGACATCATGCTGAACAAAAACTGGGGAGGTTGGCCGGGGAGGCGGGGCTGCTGCTCAGGAACTGTCTGGGCATTGGTCAGCAGGTGGTGAGCAATTGCATTGTGCATCACTTGTTTTGTATATTCTTTTATCATTATTATTATTATTTTCCCTTGCTTTTCTGTCCTATTAAATTGTCTTTGTCTCAACCCACGAGTTTTACTTTTTTTTCCTATTCTCTCCCCATCCCACTGCGGGGGAGTGAGCGAACGGCTGGGTGGTGCTTAGCTGCCTGCCAGGTTAAACCATGACAGTTGTACAATTGTTAGTTGTACAATTGTTAGTATTATGATGCTGTAGCAGTTGACTAACACTTTAGTCATCATTTTGGAAGTAGGAGGGGGATAGGAGCCATCATCATAAAATCATAATTTTTCATTGTTTGCTACATATTAAATAGATCTAAACACCAACTGCACACTTATGTGAGAAGGCTGCATTTAGTCACCTAGCTGCATTTTGAGTTCTCATTTTTCTTGTGTAGGTAGCAAAGTAGAGTTTATGGATCCAGGCCTGTGGAATATAGCTTATTTCTACTTGCCTCACAAGGTTGCTAAAACCTTTTTATGAAGCAGGCCTGACTTCGTAGCTTTTCTTTCTTTTTTTTTTTCGTAACATAACAGTAGGGCATTTGAGAAAACTGTTTCTGCCTGAGGATAGATCAAAAATCCTATGTAAAGATTCTTAGTCATTCTCCATCTCTAGGGGTTTGTAGATGAATTTCTGTAGAAGTCTGTGTGCCTAATTTCTATGAAGTTTCACAGAACTTGCCTGCTTGTGTCCAAGTTGCATTTAGATCTTCAGGCACAGAAAAATCAGCGTACTTGTGTTGAGTTCAGTGAAGCTATATAGATTTCTACTAAGTAAGGATTAAATTTAGGCAGCCAAACCTTTTCAATAGCTTTAGTATTTTTTTTTTTTTTTAAGAAAATCCCTGTTGGATGTTAGTTCTTGTAATCACTCAGCAGTCTGAATGTTTTTCTTGGGCTGGAACTTGCGCTCTCACATGCTTATCAGAAGCTTCAGAATTGTTCTCGCTCAAGCTGCTGCCTTCCTGGATTTGTGACAGATGCAATCCTTCCAAAAGACAAAAAGGACCAAGCTTCATTTCTCAGCCTTCTCTGCCGCACCTTAAGCGGCTTGCTGGGTTGGTGACACCACTTTGTCCCTGAGGGTGTGGGCTCTTGCCATGCCCAGCAGCGCGAATCAGAGAGCAGTGCCTGTGCTGAACATTGTGTGGCTGCAAGTTGTATGCTCCCATATTGTTTTAATACCATGAGATTTAAGCTTAACAGATCCCAGGAAACATCCCTTTGGCAACTGTTAATATGGAAATATAATCCAGTACATGCATTTTCATTTAACTTAGGGCTGCTGTACACCTGGGTTTTCCTGGATGTGACTGCTTTTTCTACCTCGGTAGATTTTGAAGATGGCATAGCTTTGCTTTGAGTTTCTAGATGTCTGGGGCACTAACAGTTTGGATGCTTCCAGCATATACGCAGTGGTAACGTTGGGATTTTCAAACCAGTAGCAGTCCTCAAGTGTTACTACGCTTGATGTGGTGTGCTGCGCTTGATAGCCGCGTGCAGCAGGCCAGATGCTGGTTTCCTATAATTGCACCTTACTTAAGATCTGTCCAAGGCATTCTGCCTGGCAGATATTTGGGAGCAGGAATTTACTGCAGATAGCAAAAGCAGAGGAATTGACACCATGAGTCTGAGCAGCTCTCCATAGACTGCTGCCAGTTTGGAAACCTCTGACATTTCCTTGCAGTTTCAGCTGTGTGAGTTTCTAACCCTAACAATTACCTTTTCTTGGCCTCTAGCCATTCCTAATCCATTTTGTTAGAAATGTATCCTTTAAATGCTGCTCATTTTTTCAGCTTTTCTTGTGATCACCTTCTTTGTGCTTTCCTAATTCTATGCAATGTAATCGTATATTAAACACAAGTGATGTTTTCAAGTTGGCAACCTAGAAAAGGCTGAAAGGGTGGAAGAGTTGACTTTTTAGAGTCGCTTCCTGAATGGGTTTTGGTATCTGATCAAATGTAGTTTTGTGTGTGTGACTGTAAGCTTCTTAATATGGTCTAATGTCCCAGAACTAGGTCTTAAAGCTTGGCATCCTTGGTGTTTTTAATATGGCTGAAACATCTGTTAAAGGGTGGTAACAACCTTTTGCTACAGTGTTTTATTGTGGAAATAGATCTGTCTTTCAGGAAGAAATTAATGGTACTATCTCTGGAAACAAAGTATTTATTTTCTTGATTTAGATCCTCTTTTTTTCTGTAAAGTCTGGTCTCTACTTTTCCATCATGTGTGTCTTTAAACTGTTAATTACATTGACCTTTTGCTGGGCAGATGGCTAAATGGATTGCAGTGATTGTAAACCCTTCTGTACTGCTACGTGGTGTTTTCATTATGTTCATAAAGCCATCACATTATATGGTGCTTTTTTTCAGAGCAGCCCACATTCAGTCATTTCAGCGGAGCACTGTTACCATTCCTATTAAAATATTATTAAATCTTGGAGTGCTACTGATCTAGTCAGAAATGCCTGCCTGTGTGTCAGTTAGTCCTCATTTATAGCATCCTTACCAGGCGCTTTTGCTGCTGAGTGGTTAGTTACTTTCATGTGACAGGGAAAATGGCTGTCCTTGTAACTAAGGATAGTGACTGTCAGTCCTTGTGTATAAGCTAAAGTTCATGAGTAAGTACCTCGTTTCTATTTCATATCCTCCTAAATTAATACTGCCATTGATAGCTCTCATTGTTTCAAAGGATTGTCCACCTTACAGCTGCTTTAGAAGTTTACTTACTGTGCAGTAGCCTACCAATTACTCTTCTTCCTCCTGATCTTATTTAGTTCAGGGTATGAGTTTAAAGTATTGCAGAGTTTTAGGATGCTTCTCAAAGGGTTTACTTGTTTGCTAGAAATCCTGGTAAGAGGCGTGTCTGATAGACTTCTTTTTATGGAAGAGTTTTGAAGTCTAGGCTCACAACTAATTACTGTGAGGGCACAGAATAGTGGAACAGCTCAAACCTTTCCTTTTTGCCATGAAGTTATTCCTTTTGTAATGGATTTCTTAAAATCAATTGGGAGACAAAAATTCATTGCTGTAAAAGACATTTTAATTTTCATTTTGGAATCTTAACGAAATGGAAACCTCAGTATCTTTGAAAGAACGGAATTTCTGGAATCACTTGTTTTGGAACAATAAAGATGTATGATCAGGTTATAGCTGCCAGGCACTAAGTTCAGTTTGCACTCTGTTATAGCAGACTGAGGCTTTGATTTTTGGCATCTTTAACCTTGAGCATCGTTGCTATCCGAGGTAGGGAAGCTTTCTTGAATCATGGCATAATGTCAACAGGACTCAGACATGCAGAAGGTGTAAAATTCTGCAGGCTGTGCTCAAGTGACTGCTAGAGCTCTGCTGGGATGCTGTGGGGTGGAAGAAGAACCTGGCCTCAGCTGTAGCACACAGAGCAGACAACACAGCAGGACTGTAAGTGTTCAGCAGCAGTGAAGGAATACAGCCTTTGTCCCTACCTGTAGACCAGGGCTGCTCTGTAACGGTGCTGGCAGTGGTCACGTACTCCTTGTGCCTGCCAGAATACAGCTTTAGAGTGATGGCCTTGACCAAGCTCACAATCTGGTGGATCAGATGTCTTGGAGGCTGTAGGCTGCTTCATGAGAAGAGGTTTCCATACACCACCCTGGGCTTCCCATCCACACAATGCCTGAACTCATGTGTTGTATCTGGGCATCCCGAGGTCCCCTTGCGGGTGTCAGGCAGACTGAGAAAGGCCAGCACTTCATCTGCTAAAAATCGAAGTGTGTTGCACTGGTGGTCAGGTAGGGGTTGTGGTACCTTGTATTTTGAACTTTATGCTTCAACAAGCCCATTCAAAGAGCGTCAGTGATGTATCTCCCTGTGAGAGCATGGTATGGAGTGAAGAACTTGGTGTCCATCTCCTTGTCATGATCTAGGTTCCAGAGTCAATATCTCTGGCACCTGGAGGAGGCTGGTTGTCCCTGGACCCTGTGATTCCCATTTTACTCAGTTCCTCCTTCGTATTATTTTCCTTCTGTCATTTTGGGTAGTATTGTGTCTAATTCCTTCAGAGGCATGTTCATACAGATGTGCAGATAAACTGTCTCTTAAGCATCCAATGTCTTGCGTAAATACTATTAATTACACTTAACTTCTGTAGTTAGGACAGTTTCCAGGATGTGACACACTTGTTGCAGTGGTCTCATGCTCTGTTAACACAGTGCATAAAACCAGCCTAACCTTGCAATGTCAACAATACCAAAGCTTGGGGAGCTATAGAAAATAAGGTCTTCTAGACTTGTCCAGGCATTTCAAAGATAATTTAATGTCCTTTTATATGTTCTTTTGCCTTCCTTATTTGAAGTATATACATAAACCTGTACTGGGTTTGTATTCCACTATGCTATTCTATATTAAAATACATCTGTATAGGTTTGCAATGGTGTCTTATATTTAAAAAGATATTTGAATTTGATTGTACAGTTTATGTTAAAGTTAACTGGATGCAATTATAGAATCAGATTGTACCAACCTTGCCCGACACTGGCTGAAGATGATGGGACATAAGCAGTGATACAGTAAGTGATGGGTTTTGTAAGCTCTTTTTACAACGATGAACAAAAAAAATCTGCTTTTTACAATAAACTGGTACCTTTTTTCAGAAAATGTCATCCTTGTTGGCTATCAAGTTAAACTGGAGTTGAAAGGAAGCCGTTAGGTTTATGTTCCCAACTTCCCATCTAGTTTCTTTTAATAAAAAGGAACTCAACAGCACAGGTGATAACAATCTTTGTAGGAATTATTTACTATGAACACATATGTAATTCATTGGGAATCGAAGAAAAAAAATTTTAAGTCAATAGTTCTGACTGTCAGAGCAAAAACAAAAAGGGGGAAAAAAATGGAGCTCCTGTGGAGATAATTGAAGCTGAAACATTTCTTGTGCTCTTGCGAAGAGCTGCAGGAAGCAAACTGTATGAAAAGAACAAAGGGGGAAACATCATGTGTCGGCCCTCACCATTTTCTTCTTGGCTGCATGCCCAGTCTCTGAACTCCTATTAAACTTTGCCATAGCAACGATATCAGTGAGGTGTTTTCCAGCCCAGGGTGTACCTCTTGCTGCAGGTTAAGGGAGTAGAGATCTTGAAACTTTGTCTGTAATCTTATACTTCACTAAACGTGAGCCTTTGGAATAAATGGGTGACCAGAAAGGTTAAAAAAAAAAAAAAAATCTGCTTTCAAAAAAGGAAATAGACCCAACTCTGCAATAAAATTGCTTTACACTTTTTTCCTTTGGAAAAACTAAGGAGATGCCACACTTGGAAGGGCATGGAAACAAGACTAAGCTGGGAGCTCTCCGATATTCCCTACTGAAGAGAACCGCAGCAAAGCATCCTTGAGAGCAACAGGTTGAGGACCACAAGGGTGACACAAATTCAGTAAGAATACAGCTGGTACCAAAGAACTTAAAGCTATTTAGACACATGAATTTTTTATGGACAGGGCATTTTATAATCTTAAACCTGGATTTCTTGCTTTGAATCACTCTATAAAACCTGGGAAGTCAAACTTTGAAGAGGCAAGGATACAACTTCACTACCTGCAAATAAATTCATGCTGAGGCCATGATCCTCCTTTTTGCTGGCATGTCAACTAATTGAGAAAAAGCATTAGAAAGCAATGATTTCTAGCATCAGATGTTCTGGAATTTTGTAGAAACAAACACAAGATTCCTTAAAGTTTTCAATTTATACAACACTGTTTTTGTCACAAATCCAAAACATAGCACCGTACCAGCTACTCTGAGGAAAATTAACTGTATCCCAGCCAAAACCAGTACAGTCCTCTTTTCCCATTTCCCCCCCTTACCAGTTGTGTCACTGTAATTATTCACGGAAATATTTAGTGAATTGAGTTAGGCAACTAAATGATGAGGTAAAAAGGCTTTTTTTTTTTTCACCATCCATCTTCTTGTGTGGTTTGCAATATACTCTCACGAACAGTTGTACCTCCATAAATGAGGCAGGACTAGGGTGGAAATAAGTGATAAGATGTAAGGGATTGTTTATGCTGATGCTGCCACTGGAAAAACAATACTCAAACTGTTCCTCACAGTTTTAGGTCTAATATGAATGAATCTTGTCTTGAAGGGGAGTGCAAGAGCACAAACTGTGGATGGAAAGGATAGGATTTTTCAGGGAAGAAAATGTGTTTGCAGTGGAATATGAATGCATATTTTATTGATCAAGTACATAGTGACATAAAATAGCAATTTTATATCAATTTTGAAGTACATGTCCTTGGTAAGGGGAAATTGTTTTGCAACCTTTCAAGGCGCATTTAGAAATCCCCTTGTGGTAACTGTAGTTTAGAAATTGCCATCCCACATGTTTAGAACGTATAAAGTAGGGTACAGGTGAGTACAGATACATTGTTTTTACATCTGTGTAGTGTTATTTCATTGAATATTCAGTCATTTTAATTGTTAGCAATCAAGATTTCATGATGAGAAATAAATCAATTCTAGCTTGCTAATGCCAAGAACAAGCTGCTCTATTAGGACAAACTGAATTTTAGGGGGGGAGGGAGCGAGCACGCCTCTTCCACAGATCTTTTGTCTAGTGTGGTTGCCCAGGAGAATAACTGGCTGCTTGAACAACATTGATCCAGAAGACTGCCTCTGGGTATCCCAGGACATCAGAAAAGGGTCACAGGATGGCTGCGGGTCTCTCTTCCCCATCATCCCATCAACTGTGCCATATGAGCAGTTGTACAACTTGATACAACAGACCATTTGCTTTGAGTGATCCCAGCATTATTGCATGCCTGAGGCAGTACATAGGCACTGCACAGTCTGGATCAGGTGGTGGTGACTGCTTTCAGTTGCTTCTATTTGGATTAAGGAAGGTTCCTGCCATCTCATGCGTTGAAGCCCTCGTATGGCTGCTTGGCAGCAGCAGTAAGGTCTGAATATGAAACATATGATATGTTAAACACTGAGCATCCTGTTTGTATCAACCCAAAATCTTCTGGCGTTATCCATACCCTTGGTTTCCAGCAGTGAAAGCGAAGATGTGCAAGGGGCTTAAAGCTTTTCACCATATTATGTGGAGGCTACGCGTAGTGCTTGATCTTTCCTGTAACCACAACCCTCCCCTCACAACTGCGTCAGGCTGTGTATTCCAGGGACAAGGTCTACCTGGTATCAGCGGTACCTTGTTCAGTGTGGCTTGTCTCGCAGATGACCTCAGTCTGTTTTTTGGTTAGTGCTGCTTTGGGAAAAGACTGTTCGTGTTTTATAGTTTGACAGAAGTTTCAAAACTAAGCAAATTAATAGATTGTTGTTCCACTTTTATAGGGGATTTGCTTTTAAAACATAAAAATAAGAGTTTTTCCTTAGTCCTTACTGTGTATGGCTAAGACAGACTGAGGAGTTCTCAGAGACTGGTAGACTGCTCTTTGGAGGAATCCCACCCCTCATTACTTCTTTAAAAATCCATCTCTGTAAATTAAGCCTCAAAGTAGTTTTTAAATTTCTCTCCTTGCATTTGCAAGCCATGCTTTTTTTTTTGTTTTTTTCTTTATATTTATGATTAATACTAACACTTATTTTCTTGTATCTGAACTCAGAATGCTGTGCTTCTGTGTTGCCGAGTATTTTCATTTCTGACATAAAACTAGAAGCTTTTTAATATTTAACATCTAGAAGGGAATACTTCTGTTAATGATACTTATTTACCTAAAGAGCAAGTCTGTTGTAAGAGCTCTGGATACAGACATGGGAAATCTGGGTCTCATTCTGAGCTCTGTTGTGTGCTTGCAATGTATCCAGAGGTGATAATGCATTATGCCTGTTTGAGACTCATTGTTCTCAAGTGTAAAAAAACCAATAATATTTTTCCACTTGTTAATCACTTTGTGATCTACTGGTAAGTAATGCTATTTAAAAGCTAGGTATACTGGCATGACTCATTACATGAAAAATTTATTCCAGCATAAACCTATTTCATTCTATAATATGCTTTCTTTCTAAGAAGCCACGAGTGACTGAAGTTATTTTGGGTTAAAATGAATACCTATTGACATTATCAAGACTTCTTTTTAAAATACTCTTCTGCATCTTTTTCTTGATCCACATCGGTATTGATCTCATCTCTTGACTGAAATCTCCCAGCTGGGGGAGATTTTGACTTATACACAGCCAAGTAATAGAATGGCTGTATCTGTGTTGGAGGGCAGATAACACTCTCCTGTGCCCTGCTCTGTCTCATTTCTGATGTCACATCCTAACTCCTGTCAGACAGTGTCACATCTCCCAGCCAACACTCCTCTCCTTTGGAAAGGAACCCAAGTATTTGAGCCGAAAGATGATGGGAAATGAGGGACGTACCTCAGAGCTTACTGGTTTGTAGCACAGAGACAGCTTATCATACGAGACCACTTAAATGCATTTTATTAAGCTCATAGATTCACAAACATCTTTGTCACCCTGTCGACTGTTTCTGTTGAGGCAGCATGTAGAGGTGTTGGTGGGGATTAGGGCTTCATACGTTTAGCAAATAGAATTAAAAAGGTGCTGTATATAGCCAATAGTTCAGGCTCTGACCTTTCCGGGTAGCAGCTCCAAATCAGAGTTCAAGCTTCTTCAAAATTGTAGTAGCATTTAAAACAAACAAACCCAAACAAAACCCCACGCTTTTTACCTGTGTGTGGTTGTGTGCACATAAAAGGTATAGTACTACACAAAAGCATAAAGAACAATACTTCACTGTATATTTAAAACTATTCTCTTTTCTGACATTTCAGGTTTCATTCTTATTTTACTAGTTTCTTTGCAAATCTGAGCTAATTCCCTCCAGGAGAATCAAAGACGTATTCACTGCAACAAAGCATAATATAATCAGTGTGGCCATAACAGAATGAGATGGTACCAAAGACAGTAGACCTGGATTGATGGCAGAGCTTAGCCTGGGTGCAATAGAGTAGTATAAGGCTTTATAATGCTTCACTGCACAATACATATGGCCCAACTAGTGCTTCTGCTAGTTTAGATATCTCTGCATTGCCCTTCATTTTGAGGTACAGACATACCTGGCAAAATATGACAGCCTGAGATGTTATTTTAGTTGCATATATTGCAGTCCATGATGCAGATAGTTCTAGCAAGGAACACTGTAAAATTTCATATTTTGGAGCTGCTTCGTGCCTGGAGGAAAAAACTTTTATTTGTCATTTTAACATGTAAACTTTTATTGATATTTTAGAATTAGAGGAACAGAAATGAACAGTTGAGATTTTATAGCTACTCCAGGGCTGAATGAAGGATGTGGAGAAGGCCAAATGGTGAGTGGAAGCAATATTGTCTTTAGATGAGATCATTCCACTCTAAAGATTTTTTTTTTTTAAACTTCTAGTGTCAAAAGTTAGCCAATCGGGTCCATGCCAAAGCATCTAATTAAACAGTCTATTTTTCAAAAACTACTGAGGCCAGTAAGAGCAGATGGTTCTCAGCACTTCAGAAATTTAGGCTGTTGTATTTCTACTGAGGCCTGTAAGAGCAGATGGTTCTCAGCACTTCAGAAATTTAGGCTGTTGTATTTCAAGTCCTCAGTGCAAATGGAGGTGCCTAGCTTTACAGCCTACGTTTGAAAATACTGATCTTGCCTATTAAATAGAAATAGTTTTTTACTCCTGGGCATTTATAGATAAGGCCATAGTTTCAGAGTATGGCCACAAAACTTCTAATGCACCTTTCTGCATGAAGAGACTCATTGGCAGTGAAGAATCTTTTCAGAGCTCCGTGCTGATTCTTTGTGGCACTGGTTCCTGAGAAGGTGGGTATGTGGCTGAGGCAGCACTTGGTAGTGACAGCCCTCAGCTGCTCTGACAGCCCCATGGAACTGGTTTCCACAATTGCATGAAGCAAGCTATGGTGTGTTCTAAGCTGCTCTGGGACTGTGTGTGTGGAGCCGGTTCTAGGCCTGTGAACTGCAAAGGTGGTATAAAGATATGCAAGGAAAATAAAAGCAGTGGCAAAAAGTCCTTACCTCTAGGATCTGTGCTTATTTCCCCCTCCCCCAATCAGTAAATTAATTTACTCTTTTTGGCAGCCCTACTTCTGTTAGATCCAGCCTTCCTGTGCAAGGAAAACACAGAGTTGAAGTTGTCAGACAACTGCTGTAGCAGAATGAGTATCAAATTTAACCCTAAGGCCAAGGATGTGGTAATTTATTTCTAGCTTCA
The DNA here is from genome assembly GCF_000699145.1 of Aptenodytes forsteri. Classification (NCBI taxonomy): domain Eukaryota; kingdom Metazoa; phylum Chordata; class Aves; order Sphenisciformes; family Spheniscidae; genus Aptenodytes; species Aptenodytes forsteri. Next base: position 4,372,937 of record NW_008795702.1, on the reverse strand, counting down.
CGTGTCCTGATTGTTGAGTGAGTACTCAACAGTGAGTACTCTCTTGAATGCTCTTGTGGGGTCACTTGTATGACAAATCATCGGTTAATGCAATTGGGTTAAGAGCAGGGTGTTCGGTGAGACTGTCTGAAGCTGGCATCTCAGAGCACAGCAAGAGGCTGAGAAAATAATCGAGCAACGCAGATTTCAGGGTGCTGTAATGAGTGGTGAGGGAAACAAAGAGTTGGGGCCTGTGAAGAGAAGGCTTATGAAACTGCCAACAGACAGACAATGATTAAAATTTGAGGGCTGAGCGAGTGACTTGTTCACAAGAATATAAAAAGAAGTAATAGTTGCAATCAATTTCAAGGCAATGTGGAAAGAAACAAGGCTGGAAATTGGCTCCTAACCTGGTGGCATTGCTGCGTATAACCAGCTCCTGCTGTTGAATCCTTTGAGTTCCACGTTTACAAATTGTATTGATGTTGTTTGTGTGCTGTATGCACCCTGAATGTGTGGTGATATGAAATCTGTGCACCATTAACATGTCACAACAAATGCAGGTGTTTAAAGACCATCCTTAAGGTTGCTTGGAAGTAATTATTGTGCTTTCGTAGACCTTCATAGAAGTAGATCTCCATGTTGCTATTGGTCTTTGCAGCTGTGTTTTCAGATATGCAAGCATATTGGGCGCAAAAGTGCCAAATTAAAAATAAAGTTGCTTGTATGAATTTGTTAGAAGGCCTAACGTGATGCTGAACATCTATATGAACATGTTGAGTCATCCCATAACATACATCTTACACAGAACATTTTAAAATGTCCCTCTGGTGAAGAAAATATAACAGATGATTTTAGTTTAAAATATCAATAATCATTTGTATCATTTGTCACCAGTGTTCATCTGTATCATTTCTGGCAACAATGTAGTAGAACTTTCTTTCACTGCAGCTTTTAGAGATGCAGCTAGTGATTGCAAATTGTAGTTATTTCACTCTGGTGTGTTCCTCAGTTATAAATGGTGTCTTTTCTCCAAATATACTGATAAAGCATTGAGAGTCACAGTGCATCAGATCTATTATTTAGATAATTTTGTCTGCCAGAGAAGAAGAAAAAAATTTGTCAGATGCTGCGGATAATGTTCTATGATTCTACCCTAGGCGCTGATGCATTTCCTGATTACGGTTAACATCACTTCTGTGATGACCCCAGTTTTGGCTTAGAAGATTGCTCCCTATCTCTGTACTGCTACAGTCTTTTTATTTGTATATACACTGAGCCCAGTGATTCACGTGTGCTGATGCAGGGAGGAGCAGGGTACAAAAATTATCATCTTATATTGCTACTGACGAAAAAAGTTCTGTATCAAGTCAGAACTTGAAATAATATTTTTAAATTAAGCAAGAGGAAAATGAATTTGTAGTATGGATACCTTTGAATGTAGGGTATCCTGAAGACTCTGTGTCATGGGTTTTTAATATTTCCTTGATATCTTGGTAATACCTTGATAGTCAAAGATGTCCACCATTTAGGTTGCACATAAGGAATCACAAACTTGGCATTGCTACATCCAGTATGTATCAAGTGAGACAGAACTTCAAGTTTTATTGATTTTTTTTTTTTTTTTTTTTTTTTTTTTTTTTTTTTTTTTTGTGGAACTTGTGCAGCTATTTGAGTACTTTTCTTTGTTTTTCTTGCAACAAACCAGAGCGAATTGTGACAAAAACCTCTCAGAATCTAACATTTACAATCCTCTCTGCAGTTTTTGTAACAGGATCAATAGAAATCTATAGCAAAGTGCCAGGAAGACATAGTAAGTCCCAGGACTGGCTATAGAGGCAGATCACCTCATAAAAAGCTTATCATTGTATACAATGCATTTTAATAAGCTATCTGGTTTGCACAAAGTAGCCTAACAGTGAATTGCATTTGTTCATTGCTTGTTAGTAAAGGAGGCCTGTTGCTTCTAGTCATTCTCTATTATATCCCCAAATAGGCTGCATTCCTTTCACTTTCTTAATAACTGTTTTATGCCTTTTGAATAATAAAAGACCTGCTACTTGGCTGGTGATGCTGGGAAGAGTACTTCAGTCTGTTTTGGAAAAGGACAAGAGAGCCTAGGGAGTGGGGTGGGGAGCAAATCACTAGTATACTTACTAATTTAGTGTGAAAAATAGTCTCAGAAAAGTTCATCTTTATTTATAGTATGTGTCTTATTATGCTTTGCAGCTTACAGGAAAATGTATTAATTTTCTTCTAGTTCCATTTCCTCTTTTCACCCCAAGAAAGAAGACAAAATTAGGTTTTGAGCCTGGATGGCTTCCTGACTGTCATCTCTCAAGCATTTACTGCTAACTAACATGCGCTGGTTAGAATGGATCTCTAGTATTATTGTGAAGGGCACGCATTATCTGGGCCATGATGGCATATTTTGCATCAGCTTTGGCTTTTACTCTGTAGCTGCATTCTGTCATTTCAGACATGCTGCATATTCCATCAAGCTAATAAAGCAGCTCTTTGTTATGCATGACCCACTCTGTAGCGTGACTGACTGATAACTGCAGCATTTTAAACCTAGCACTATATTATTAGACCTGCTGCCAGGCCCTTGGTTATATGTCAGAAATATTTCTTGCTGCTGAAACTTTAGACGGATGGAAAGTAATTTTATAGGGTCATTGCAAACTTGTATGATGTAAAGTGCTGGGATCCATCACAGCTAAGGCATTAACTACCAAACTTATGGGTGTGGAGATGTGTGTTGTACCAAAACCCCCAGGAAAATGTATCCCCATTGGTACTGTGTCATTCTGTCTATATTGGATATGAAATCACTTCAGCTTTGCTCTTTGCTATAAAGAAATGCATCTAGCTGCAGAGTGACTTACTTTTATTGTTTTAAATGTAGCTATACCTTAATGCGAGGGAGGTAAGATGCAGTTGGGAAAATATAGAATGGCTATGTTCCCAGCCTGTGACGAAAGTGTACAATTACTTAGGAACTTTCAATGGGAACTCAGTCCATTTGGCGCCTCCTGAAGGAATAAGCCTCTTCAAAGGCATCCTTATGAGTCTTTATCATAAAGACTGGACTCGGTAGATCTGGTTTAGTAGTACCTGTTAGAAGATCCAAACAGTGTTGAAAATGCATTGTTGCTATACCAGGGCACCTTCAGCCAAAAAGGTATGCTCTCTTCCTACTGAAGGTTTCTTTCCATCTCTTTCCTCTGACGTACTACCTCAGCTGAGATCCCCAGAGTCTGGGTTCCCTGAAATGTAAAAGAAAGGGAATGTCTGGCAATATATTCTGTATAAGGAAATATGTCTGTCTTTCCAGTCTGAAGTAGCCAGTCTGATACTTGGGGCACACTTGTTTAGAAAGGCTTGTGAAGTTAAACATAGTAGTTACTGGTGCACCAAGGAAGACAAAGGTGAAGGAAAGAACTGTTTCATTACGGGAAGTATATCAAATGTGTGTTTCTCTTGCTAAGCTGTTTCTTTTCTGGTATATGCAAGTATTTTAAGAAATACTTGATAGTTGCCTTGGAAGAATGGAACTACTAACTTAGACTTCACCGAGGATGACGTTTTGGAGGATGATGACCTTTTTGGGTGTGATTGCCAAGGCAGGCATGTTGAGGACAACATAATGTTGGTTTAGTAACTTCTTTCACTTTCTTCATTGTCTTGGCTTATGCAGATAATCAATAAAACAAGAAAAGATAGACTAAATACAGTGTGAAAAGCTTACATTGATGCTCTGTGGTTAGTGGTGAGAGGCTCGAAGTAAAATTTTTTAATTTTATATAACTGAAGAAAAGGACCCGAGTATGCGTCACGTGAAACGTGTAACGCTAATTGAACCAATGAAAGTTACCATGATTCTTCATTTGTTTTATGGTCACTGTGTACTGCTTTCCTAGTAATCCTATGTCAGCCTAAGCAGGCCCTATCTCTGCTCTCAGAAAAGGTAGTTTTTTCTAAGGTCAAACAATATATCAGAAGCACTTCTGATATTGAAATAAAGTGGAGAAAGGAACATGGTACGAAGGTATTATAGCACTGAGAGATCTGTGGGGAAAATCAGCAATATGCTGAAGCAGGGACACGGAGGTGACTCTCACTTGATTTCTGTATCATGACTTTTTCTAGTCCTTCACTTGCTGTGTTCTAATGTAAAATAAGTTTTGAAAGGCAGACTTGAAAAATGGCACCTTGGTGCTGTATAGTAGCTTATAGTCACTGATAAAGGAAGGTGCTAATAAGTAAATAGCAGAGAGTAGGAGATTACACAGAAATAGAAGCTATATATGTACATGAAGAATCTACTTGTAGTAAATAAGGCATGCAGCCTAAACCTTGAATTACATAGGATGAAATTCTTTGACTTACATACGCAACTATCTTTCAATTGTTACCTTGGTACGTAAATGGACCTTGCACATTCTAAAGGCAAAGACCTTAAGGGTATACATAATGTAATATACTCATAACTAATACTCTCATCATCTTATTAGGGACTTTCTGGAAAATCTGTCAATACCAAAGTAAAAATACAAAGTGGAACAGCCGTAGAGGATCTGTGAGCATGGGAGATTGTTACAGAGGCAGGCATAATTTGCCTTCAATTACTATGCTCAAATCCAAATATCAGATTTGACCCGTTTGTTCTGGATGGCATGTTCTTGAATAGGGTGGAGAATGATACACTGACAATAAAATAATTCAATCCTATGTTCTCTGTAAATATAGGTAATTTTATAAGAAGTTAGTGTCAAAAGACTGAGATTCAGAAGCAGTTTGGATGCTTTGATTTCTGAGCATCCAGTATCACATACTTGAAGTCTGTTTTATTTTCAGGAGTGCCAAGTGCAGAGGTGTCGTCTTGGTTTTTTTTCTAATTTGTGATGCATGATGAATTTTGACACTCCAGCCAATATTCATCTCACTTTGCTGTAAGAACCATTTTCATGTTAAACTGGAACGCCAGTTTGTGCTATTTTCATTACAAGCTCTTTGAATTCTAAGAGTTGCAGTGCAAAATAATTATAGTAATCTGAGGAGTCTTATTTCTTAGTATGTGGAACAATGGCCTTCTCAACTGCCTCGTGGTGGCTGGGAAAATGAACTAATTAATGAATCTACGTGAAAAATATTTTTATAGAATGTGTCTGACCATGACAGGAAAAGTAGGAAACAAATCTCACTTCTCTTTAGACAATAATATCTGTCTGCATATTTGTTTTTCTTCAGTGAGAAGTTATTCAGTTTGTAGTCAGTTACTAGGTGGCAGATGTTGTACAAATATAGAACAAAGATGTGATCCCTGTCCCAAAGACTTTATAATCTGTCTATAAACAGGCAGCAGGTGGGTACAGCAGACATAGGAAAACGGAACAATGAGACGAGAGCGGTCAGCATTGGGAGGATCAGAGTGCAACAGCTGCCTGTGCGTTGTTTGGGTTTTAGATGGGTATCATGGCAAATGGCTGTTTGGGGAGAATTGGAAGAGCATAAAGAGTTATTTTGGAGAATCATCATTTACTGTGTTACTTATGCTACAAAAACGTCATTAACAATTCAAAGCAGAATTCAAACACAGGTTTAACACTCTGTTTCCTCAGAAAAAATATTTGTCTCGCTTCTCTCTTTGGTGGTTTGAGGTAGAGCTTTTATGGAATGACCTACAGGATTAACCATCAGCCTCTCAATTCTAGCAATTATTTAGATAGGATTGGAGTATGCTTCTAATATTATAATGTAATTTGCAATTCTTACCTGCAGCTGCTTAGAGTTTGTCTTTCTGAACTGTGGAGTTATATCTTATTATGATCTGTCATGCAAAGTGTGTTTCTGAATTAATATACAATAATCTAGTCAATATATAATGGGATTAAAGAATATCACATAATGTTTAGCTATTCGGTTATCATGGCCCAGAGTTATGCCTAACTACTTATTATTGCGTGTTGTCTTTTTATGCTGAAATTCCATGACTCGTTCTCGGAGGTTTCATCCTCTTGTCTGTCATGTCACACTTCCTCCTTTCTCTTGCCATTAGACCTCCTTTCCCTTCCTTGCTGTCTTGAACTTCAGTTTCCCTGTAAACACTAGCCATACCTTGCGTTTCTATTGAGATAGCAGAGTACTCACAGCATTTATTTTCATTTCTATTTATAGCTAGAAAGTTGTCTACTCCCTATACTAAATATTTGAGAGACATCTTTAACAGTATATAAACATACACTTTCCAAAACAGCTACACAACTGGGTGGTAATGCCTTTCAGTACTAATAGGACCTTCTAGCTTTGGATTTCCATACTAATATATAAAATAAACATGTAAAAAGCAAGCTATGCAAGGCAAAAAAGAAAATATTCTGCTACTGCCTCAGAGTTGATGTCTTTTTAAAGTCGCAGTGAGTTTACAGTCTCATTTTTCCATGTCACACAACCGGTGTCAGCACTCAACAGAGTTCAAGCTGCCGAATACTGAGTTTCTTGCAATAAGGTCCTAGAACCACGGGCTGTTGGAAGTTGAAAGAGTACTCAGGGGAAGTATCACTGCACATTTACTCCGTTTCTATGCTTTTTCTGGATACCTGTTGTTGGCTACTGTTGTAGAGGAGATATGACTAAATGAATTTCTATTCTGATCCACAGAGGCCATTCTTATGTTCTTAATCGGTGTACGCTGACAGGAGCAGAATTTTACACTGCATTTTACAGCTCTGTGGGAATACAGAGATGGAAACTTTCCTGCACTGTTTTAATTTGAGAGTATTAGGGTTACCCTCTCACTTCACTAAGCAGTAAACTTTTTTTTTGCCAAATCTAATTACAAATGAATAAGCAAACTTATTAAATGAGGGAAAAGAGCGGAAACTAAAGATTTCTTTGGGTTTAAAGCCTTGCTCTAAGGCTCAGGGGAGCTGGTGTTAGTGGTGAGCTCCACAGTACACTTGGCAAGTCCTAATTATTACAAGCTTCAGTTTCTCATCTGTAAAATGTGCATAATATTATTTCCTTCCTCCCTTCCTTTGTTTATTGAAAACTTCTCAAATACACAGCATGTTTTATTAGCTGTGATTTCAGTTGGAGCCTGGAACCTTAGGTCTAATATAAGCAGTTACAATGAAAGCAAAGCACTTCAGCTGTCGTTTAGGGCATACAGCGTGATCTGCGTAAAGCAAAGGAGTCTAAGTTGCGTGTTTTCAGTCCCATCCTTAATTTCAACTTCAGGTATTTTTACAAATACTGAACCATATGCTATAATTCTAATGCTAAGGACTTGCTCTCTTCCTATGAGAAAATCCATGTATTCAGGTCAGCTCAATGGGAGTTTTATCTGAATAAAGACTTCAGCACCAAGTCCAAGGGGACACTTCCCAAGGAAAGGGGTTACTGGTGTAAACAAAGATTGCAGGACCAGGACTATTAAGTGTGGCCTGCAGGTAAAGGTAGTCAGACTTTGCAATTGAAATGGAGCAATAGTTTTAATTCTGTGTTTCTGCACTTTTGCTACTGATTCTAAACTTTAATGTTTCCTCAGTGTAAGCTTTTGGTGGTGTTTATTAAACATATGCTCACAGTCACTGCACAATCTATTCTTTTTGGCCAGACTGCAAATGCTCACAGACAGCAAGCAGTAAAGAATGAGTGACTGCTTTTTGCAAGTCTAGCAGCTGTAAGAAAGAAATAAAAGCTGGTAAACCTCCTTAAGCGCTCATTTACACACACTTTTAGCCTGCATGGGAGAGGTTTTTGAATTCTCACCTTTCTTACCTGTGTACATTTATATTTGCGCTTAGCAAAATGAGTTCCCACTGACCCCAGTGCCAGGGTTTTAAACGTGTTTGCAGTTTTGCACACAATCGGATATATCAGTATCTGACATGACATTAAATTACTTTTAGTGAGAGTAACAGCTGAAGCAGATTGCTACCACGCTGTGATTACTGGGAGGCTTTTAGTTTTTGTTTTATAATAGTCAATACTTAAAGAGCATGCCAGGGTCTGTACCAGCCCCTCGTCCATAAAATAAGATAGGAATCATTTGCAGTTTTGCACACAATCGGATATATCAGTATCTGACATGACATTAAATTACTTTTAGTGAGAGTAACAGCTGAAGCAGATTGCTACCACGCTGTGATTACTGGGAGGCTTTTAGTTTTTGTTTTATAATAGTCAATACTTAAAGAGCATGCCAGGGTCTGTACCAGCCCCTCGTCCATAAAATAAGATAGGAATCATATAATAAGGATTTTTTTTTTTTCAGTGTTTCATTTATTCTTGTAGTCACCTTTATTCTGGGTGGGCGCATCTTATAATGTGTTTACAGTGGTAATGGCACATGATATTTGTATTCCAGTCAGTACCTACTTTTTTTTTTTTCCCCAGTGTTTCATTAAATATTCTTGTCACCTTTATTCTGGGTGGGCGCATCTTATAATGTGTTTACAGTGGTAATGGCACATGATATTTGTATTCCAGTCAGTACCTACAATACACTCAGTTGCTCTGGTGCAGCTGGGGATACTGCGCAGGAATTATCGGGGCAGTGGGCTGTCAGAAAACCTGGCTGGGGACATGGCAGGAGAAAAAAACTGCAGTCCACTAGGGATTTTTGGTTCTGAGGTATTGTTGGGGAGAGCAGTGAACAGGGTCTTAAGACAGCTGGGCTTCTGATGTGCAAAATAAGTAAGCAAAACTACTGGGAGAATGAAAGTGAGGATCTCAGCTGGGAGACATTTCTTCTGTTAGTTTCCCCAGCTACCTCCCCCCGCAGCAGTGCTACTTAAAGGAAGTGGGATGTTGTTCCAAGGGTGGGAGAAGCGTGGGATGTGAAGACAGAGGCAGCTTACTAATGTGGAAGAAGCTGTCAAGCTTCATAGATTTAAATATCTGCTCCCAGTTCTACACATATGCATTTATAATGGTCATGCAGTGTATGCAAACAATGACTTTGTGAATCTCATGTTATATTCATACATAAACATAATATCTTCTAGAAGAATTGTTTTCTTGTGGAAAACATCACTCATTGGATCTTTATGCTTGATGTTATTCAAATTGAATGTAATGCTACAGTTTCTTCACAGGGCATAAACCTCTAACCCTTAAAGAGTGAGGGATGTATTCTCTGCTTGAGACAGAGATATGTCATCGATAGCAGTATGGCCACACATCAAAGGTGCAGAAGAATAGATCCTGGAAACGCTGGATTATATTTGTGTGACCCGCAGAATGCCTGATTTGTTTTTCGAAATGGAATAAATTACAAGCTGTACTTATTTGGAGGGAAGAAAACCCACACCCAAATCCTCTCCTGAAAGCGATGCTATTAATTGAACAGGGGAACAAGAATTGGGGGTTCAAAAAGGAGTTTGTTCAACAAAAATTGATTTACCAACTTTGCCTTCTACAGTTTGAAATCCCACTAGTGAAAGTCTTCAGTACTGTGTGTGTAGTCCTTTGGTTTATTAGGCCAGCGAACATTCCTGCAAGCATTCCTGCTTTCTCTGAAAATATCAAAGAAAAAAAAATCTGTCATGTTTTATTTATGCTTTTAAGACATTCACTGTGATGAAAGTTAGATCTTTCCCCACTCCATGGAGCCCAGTTAAAAAAGTCCCTAACCTTGGCATAGGATCTCCTGTATTTCAGTGGGAAGAGCTGTAGTGTGATGATAGGTGTTCGTTCTCAATATTTTCAAAAGGAAAGGGAGTTATTGTGAGAACTGCACCCCTTGCCATTCTTAAACAGCTAAGGAAGAGCTTTTATTTTGCAGTGCTGACAGCTTCGTCAACTACTGTACTCTCAGGGAAAGTGTTTTGGTTTTTCTTTTTTTTTTTTTAAAACCTGAGATCCCAGTTTTTGAAGGTATTTGGGTATTGCAGCTTCTATGGGACTGGTTTATTTCTTTCAGTGGGGCTTGTGCACCCAAATACCTTTTACAAACTTGGATCCAGGCACTTTTATGTTTCTTCAAATGTCTGAATGCCTTTACAAATAGGGTTTAAAATGCTTAGTTAGCTCTGTTCTGTTCCCATCTTTAAGGGCAGAAGCGCAGGAAGCTACTGGAATGCATGTTCAGAGAGACTGTTGTGGCTGTCTCATCACAGATGCCCTAGAGCCCAGCTGAAAGCTTACTGAAGTCGATGGAAAGAATCTCTTTAACCTTGTAAGCTTTTTATTTAGCCCATGAGCTCGTCAGGCCTGTAGCTATCACTTTATTTTATGTTTGTTCAGTTCTGGGCACCACAAGACTATTCTCCATTGATCTCTGGGCACTGTCACAGCAATACACAGTTAACTTAAAAATATATTTATTAAGTTTTTCATTCATTATTTATCATCTCTCATTTCAGTTGTGTTGCTGTTACTTTGCTGTACTTGTCGTGTGCTAACAATTTAGAGGGACAGGCAGCAGAGAAGTTCAGCTTTCCATTTCCACTTACTCTGGTGATTTTTAGGTTCTAGAAAACATTTTTGAGGTCACAAGGTCACAGTTTTAGAAATCCATGAAACCATGGTATCTCCTTATACTATATGCTGGAATAAAAGCAGGCTTTGTAATGTGTCTGCTGCCTTGCAGTGGAATGGCAGTTAGCTCTAAGAAATACATGTATGTTGTGGGAGTCTCCTGGAAGCAGACATAGGTCAGTCTCCTGGTCTGTGCAGCAACATCTAGAGCAATGGGTGGTTGGTCGTGGCTCCTGGACACTGCTATAAGATGTGTATTATTCTAAAGAAGTATTATCTTTGTTGGAAACAGTGTGCTGCAGTGGAAATGACTGGTATTTGGAAAGCTGTTGTCCTGCTGCTGCCCTGCTCTGTAACAGGAACAAAATACTTCACCTCATGGTACCTCAGTTTCTCTGTTATAGTAAGGATAAATGCTGCTTTCCTCACAGACAGTGGGAAAAGAGGACTAGAGCTAAGTGCTGTTGAATGATTAGTAGAAACTCTGGAACTCCCTCGTGTTTCAGTGAGCACTCCTCAATGGTGAATGCTGGCCAGGGTATTTGAGGGAATGAAACAAAACAGCTATGGGGGAAAGCCAAGTTTTGTACCCATGCTGCTGTAGGCTTTGGCAGCTTGCAGAGAAGATAGGTCTTGTGTAGTAAGATAGGGAGAGAAGAATGAAAAGCTAAGAAAGGGAAAAGTATAAGGCATGACCTCCAACAGTTTAATATGCATAAACTCACAGACAGCTCTGGAAGCAAATGGTTTGGGGCCAGGCTCTAAATGCTTAGTGTATTCCTGGGCTACTTGCTAAAACAGCTGTACATCAAGCTGATTTGACGTGCAAGACTGTGGCTGAGGTTTTGACATGCTGCCAGACAGTGAAGGCCCTTTCACTGGCTCAGCTGCATCCTGACAATGTGATAAGGCTGTAAAGTCAACAAGCATACATACGTGCACAATCCACATCTCTTTGAAGTATTGAGGCTTAGGCCTTCCTCATAAGCTGGTAAGACTTTCTGTCTGGATGAGTTTTTGGCTCTCAAATCTTTCCCATCTCATTCAAGCTATTGTGAGCATCCGCAATGTTGAAAACACCTATGTGCTGAACCATAGATGACTAAGCAGGTAATGCAAAAGGCTTGCACTTCACTGCTGCAGTAACTTCACAGTGCTCAGCATCTATTTGTAATTTGATTCTGAAACAATCCCTTATTATGCATAGTAAGAATTTTCCTGTAATACCTTAAAAAAAAAAAAAAATGCTCAAAGTACTGGAAAACCTTAACACGTACCTGCAAATAACGCTTTATTCAGCAAGGGAAAAGATGGGGAAGCTGAAACAGTTCCTCAAATCTCCCAAGACAGCTGTAATACAGTTCTAAATACTTGGAGTTTCATGACCCTTGGGGTCTGCTAGCAGTGTTTTTTGGATACCAGAGTTGGCAAGAGGGTTAAACAGCCTAGACAGAATGCCCCACTGAGGTAGCTATACCGCTGCTAAGATATGGACTGTTCTTCTCCTGGTCTAATTTACTTTCCTACTTGTGGGAGTATTTCTTTGATACCAGGTAAGTAACGTCCTGTTTTGTGTGTGTGATCATTACATTTCTAGATCTCTCTCTCTTTGCAGTTGCTGCATTAATTAAACATTTGACTTCTGTAAATCAGTTTAAGCTCAGGGACTGAGCTTGTTACATACTGTGCTCTCTAAACTGGACTTAAACGGACACAACAATAAAAAGCAGCTGTCCTTAGAGTCCCTAAATACACAGCCATATTAAAAGTAGAGTTAGATTTTGCTGCTTATCTCAGAAAATGGAACTTATGTTAAATTACCTTTTCTTATTTTTGCCTCTCCCTCTATATTTATGAACACCTGGTCACAACTAAAGTATGGATAAAATTACCACATTCTGCCTTCTATTACCTTCATCCAGCTTCTGCAGGTAATGATATTCTTGGGGCAAGAGAGGTCAAAGCTTTCACGTAAAAGTGAATGGTAAAACATGCCTGAAAATAGTTCTATTTTTGGAACAGTAGCAAGACATAATGTTGGTGGATCTGGTAAATAAAAGCATGCACAAAACCCCACTGCAATGCCCACTGTGGTTTCTTTTTTTCCCCGCTATAAGATTCCCCAAACTCCAGCAGGTGGCAGTGAGCAACAGCCTGACATTCGAACGCTGCAAAAGCGAAGCAGAATTTCCATCGCTGAAACTAAAAGGATACTGGATTCGTTTAGGAACTAAATGACACAGATGTGGCAGGTACATGAAGGCATCTAAACAAATGAAACGCATTTTTTCACAGACTGGTAAGCTTCTAAGTCAGCCTTAGAAGGTGACATCTTCTTGATCCCTACATTGCCTCTTTGTACCTTCTCACTGGGCAGGTGCTATAGCTTTATGCTGTGATGCAGTGCTGTGCAGACAAGGGTTGTTAGCTTTACAGTATAGAAAACAATTCACTCTGTTAGATTAATAGAAATGCAGAATGTGTTTTTGAATAGCTCATTTAAATCGAAGTCTTTTTTCATGGAAGGCATAATGAATTGAAGTGGAATAGGCAATTTAATTCATTACAGCTGTCAACCAGTGAGCATTGCTGCACTTGATTTGTTTCGGTGCCTCTTGCAGGTTGCTGCCGAGGTGCTAGTCATTACACTTCATTTTGGGAACTACTCAGGTGGTGAAAACATATAAAGGAAAAGGTTACTGGGCAGAATGGGAGCAGAGCTTCCTTTTCCATAGATGTGAGGAAAGCGCTGGAAGAAAAAGCAAAGTTATATGCTGGTCAAGCCCTTGTGCACTGAGGTAAACATTGAGCCTGTGTTTAATTATATGACATTGGTGGTTAAATCAAGACCTAAATGCATCCTGTTGTCCCCTGGTATAGTTTACCTTGCTCTGAAGGGAGAAAGTAAAATTTTGCTGAAAGAAGCAAAATAGAACCTGAAAACCCAGGTTTACCAGCTGAGTTTGTTACTAATTTACCTACCAGCTCAAATATAAAAATCTAAGTCTTGGGTGCTACTGACAAACTGACATCTGTGAGTGTAGAGGATCATTTTCTGTTTCTGCCTTTCTCTACCTAGGGCATCTGGTCTTCCACTGAAGTGAAGGGGACTTTTGTGTTTGAGGTGTCCTGCAATGTCACTAATTTTTAAGTATCTGCACAAACTCCTTGTGTCTTAAATTGAAAGAGACTGCAAGGTAAGCCAAGCTGCGTTGCAGATGCAGAGAACTGAGAAGGTCCCTCTTGTCTAATTGTAGTTGGACTAATCTGTCCTTCAGAAAAAGAAGGTGAGCTTTCTGTCCCTTTTGTCTGGAGCTTTCCTAAGTCTCGTCAGTGTGAATGTGCTAGTTAGCTCATGCCATAAAATGAGCCTACACCTGTCCTTGGCTAGAATTCAAGTGTGTTTGAACCACACTTGTCCTGGAAGCAGCACGGGTAGCTTCAGGAGTTAAAGGTGAGGTCTAAAAGATAAAGGAACATGCTTCCTTTTCTCCCATCAAATTTAGGGGGGAGATGGTGGATAAGATGTGGATAAGACACATTTAGCATCTGCTGTATGTCACATGGTGAAGGAAAGGCTGCTGCGTAGTGATGCTGTTGGGAGAAAAGTGATGTCTAGGAAATCATACCAACAGAAGGTGGCAATCATGGCTGGAGCTCCTTTGAAGGCATGGTATGGTGTGACTGAACTATATGAGCCATAGTCTAAAGCTTCCTGAAGTGAAGGGGGTAATAATACTTACTTTACTTCTCAAAAACCCTTATTTCTCTGGGTTTTTTTTTGTTTGTTTGTGGGTTTTTTTAAAATCAATTACATCACTTCAAGAATGTATATTTCGGACTGCTTGAAGTGATTTGTTGTACCTTCTGGTCTCCTGTGCTTGGTGGAAAAGTTCTGCATCCTGTGATGAAAAGAAGAACCAAATGTTATGTTAGAAGAGATTTTTATAGATACAAGTGTAGTCCTTCACCTAGAGAAAGAAGATTTGAGATGTGCTTTGAGGTGGTATTTGTGAATTAAGTAGAAGTAAAAAAACCCTTTTGGCTGGGAAAAAAAGAGGGGAATTAAAGTAAGCCCTTTCACTTTGGCATGCTTGAAGCATTTTTGATGTTCAAGTTTTACTCATTTTTTCATTTATGTATGCAAAAGTGAAAGAAGGTGCAAAGGGTAAATCACTCTTAAAATGAAACAAAAAACTTCTGGCTTTATTTGAACAAAACCTTTCAGATTGAACCAGTTCTATTTTTTTTTTTTAATACTTAAAAAGAAGTGTTGAGAACTTTTATTTCAGTTCAATTTAAGGTAGTGTGCTTTGGGTCTGTTACGTAGCTATTATCATGAAAGGGAATAAACATAAGATACAAGAAAGACCTAACCAAACAGCCTAACTTACTACTTAGCAGTGCATTTGTTTTAATCAGGTTAATTTATTTATTATTGAGAAAGATATCATTACTGTGCAGAGTATTAAACAATATAGATAGTATATTTATTGGCACCCTAAGGAGATGATTATGAATGTTAGAGAAGGGTAATCCTGCTGCTTCCAAATGTAAATCAAGCAGTTGGTCCTAAGCATGTAACCAGGGTTGGGCAGGTATCAGAGAATTTAATGTACTAGTAGTACCAGAAGTTCTTACGGTCTTTCGGTAGATATACACACCTTTCCTGCCATGATTGATTGCCAGTGCCTTGGAGAAAAACAAACTGGGTCAAACCAAGGTTTCCTCAAATCTGTTGTTGTGTCCCTGACAGCGGCCACACCTGGTACCTAAGAAGGAGCATGAGAACAGGGCAGACATGTATGGTGCTTCCCCAAGTGCTCTCCTAATTTTCAAGCATTTCTGTGATTTACATTCCCCTAGGAGGGAAAGAAAGCTGAGTCTTCTTCAGTGTAAGCCTTCTCTTCTTCCAGTTGTGCTTGGTATTTATATCTTGCTTGACTCCAGCTGAGGATAACTCCCAGAGATGGCAAATGGAGGGCATCAGTTGGATGAGACTTGCATGTTATTTCTCTCCTTGAGGCTTCCTGTGGTCTAGCCCTTGTTTAGCTAGCAGGCTTAAATGGTAAGTGCCGAAGTTCTCAGATGGACAGACTGAATTAGCCAGTTTCGAGGAACGTATTACTTTGCAGAGTATTCAAAAGCACACAAAATGAGTTTGTTGGCACTGTGAGCTGATATGATCTGGTTTCATATTATGGGATGAGAAAATGACAGCGCCTTAGCTCAGTTAACTCCAGATGCTGCTTTTTCTGTTGCCAGAGAGGCGGCTGCCTCAGCGACCTCTCCTGCTGTCAGTAATGCATCCTCCTGGGTGATGGATTGAAAGGTGCACTCTGCGTCTTCACATGTCAAAACAAATGAATCGGTTTCAGTCTTTGAATACAGCAGCCAGTCTGAATGTGAAGAGAAAACTGAATTATATGAGATGATTTATACCACTAAGATAATCACAGTGAAGCAGGACTGAATATTCTCTTCATAAACTGCAAAACTGTAAAAAGGACAATGAAGAAACCTATTTAGACAGAGCCAAGCTCCTCTCTGTTATACCTGTGTGATTCTGGCAGGGCACTAGTGAAATGAATGCATCACTGTGCGTGTGCTAATCCAACACGGAACAGAATTTGGACTGTATTACCCAGAGAGGGACAGCGATTTATGTGAACTTCAAACACACCTACGTAATCTGTGTTTGAAATTTTTTAAGGGGTTCAAATCCGTGGATGCTGTTGGGGAGATGGCAGGCTTTATCACCAAGTTGCTATGGATTAAAAAAAAAAACAACCCCAGCACAAAACCCCCAACACTTTATTGTTAGCTATGCTGTCCTCTACAACAGATATCCGATTTCTTCAGTCATACACAAGAGTTGTTCCCACTGCAGTAAGCTGGAATACTGGCAGTCCCACACAACTCTTATGCCTTTTGGGAGCTGGTGAGATTATACAGGTGGTATTTTGGGCTTTTGAGAAAGTGGAAGAGTTCTTTTTTTTTTTAACCTAGCTGATCAGTGGGGTGGCATGTGAGGAGACTGCAAGGTGATGAATGCTGAGAGAAGGACAAAATCCAGGGAAAACTGTAGAGCTGGGTAGGAAGTAGATGTTCTTTTTGACATGTTTTACATTCTAAAAGAAAACAGCATCAACACGTTTTAAAAATTTCTAATTAAAAGGGTTTAAAAATCTTTTAGATGGATCCAAAGCTTGCATTTTCAGAAAAATTGAAAGCAATTATTTTCTTTGTAAGCTTGAGAAAATGTTTTTATACAGCAGCTATACAGGTAGTTTCTAAATGGGTGCCTAACACTGATCACGTCACAAATAAATCCTCAGTTATTGCTCAGGGAAGACTCTCTCTTTCTCTCATCAAAGATGCTTTGATTTTTGACTGAAATGTCCATCTTGCTTCCATCACTTGAATTTCAGCTAAATGTTTCTGACCCACAGTAGTCAGTAAATGGAAACCTGAACATCATCTTCCTATAGGGCGGAAGTTCATAGAGTTGGGTCCACTTTATTCAATCTCCTACTTGATAGAAACTTAAAGTAACTTGACTGTCCGTTGTAGTAAGTCACTTGTCTTTTGAGTCTTCCCAGCAGGCTAGTTTTGCACTGACAAACCCCGGAAACCTCTCTCAGCTTACCCAAACCTCCCATGTTTTCCAAGATTTTTCACCCTGATTGTAGGCTTGGTCTTAGGAAAAGTACTTCATTTTAGTCTGGATGGAGCCAGTTACTGTTGGCGAAGCTGTGTACATGGGACATTTTTGTTTGTATCATTGCTTATTACTTCTGTTGAGGTCTCTGGTAACCCCTATTGTGTCTTTCACTTAACTCCATCCATCCGTGTGCTAGCAATACAAAACTGAGCCGGCAGAATCCTGCACAATATTTAAAAGTTCATCATACAGAGTAAAGGCGTTTGAAAAGAAAAAGATGAGGAAAAATTAACACTGAATTCCAGCAGTATAGATCAGTCAACTCGTAGCTGTCAAACCCCTATGTTTTCAGCATGTTACAGTGTATTTATGAGAACAAAAATCTTATTTTAGGAGCTTCATGAATTATTATTTGAAAGACATAGGAGATTTAAAGAATATTGGACAAATATTTTTTTGGCCATGGTAACAGAAATTACACGTC
This sequence comes from Aptenodytes forsteri, assembly GCF_000699145.1. Taxonomy (NCBI): domain Eukaryota; kingdom Metazoa; phylum Chordata; class Aves; order Sphenisciformes; family Spheniscidae; genus Aptenodytes; species Aptenodytes forsteri. Next base: position 4,355,322 of record NW_008795702.1, on the reverse strand, counting down.
TTGGTGAATTTAATCTTGAGACTGTTTGCAAGTGGAGATAAATTACATGAGTACTTTTATACACACTGCTCAAGGAGGAAGCCAAAGAGCTGCTGGAGGTGCTGCAGCCTGTCTTACTGTACTCCCGCGAGCAGCTGCTGTGTCTGGATGAGGGGGAGACAGATGCTTTAATTTTTGAAGGGTTTTGGACTGTTTATCCTAATTATAAGAGCTCCAAGCACCAGAATGTGTTTGGAGATGCTTCCGCTTTTTCTAGTATTTGAGAAGTAGAGCGAGAGGGCAGGAATGACGCTGGAGCCTTTAGCAGGGGTACTAATTTAAGAGATGCTTGGGTTCCAGTCCAGTGACAAATTACTTATGCATCAAGCAATGATGTCAAAATTTGAGGGTATTGGCTCCCAGCTGGAGCAAGCTGGACAGCTTGACTTGCTCCCTGAGCGGGTCTGTACTTTAGATGCAAACTGATTTAGGTCAATGAAGGGAGAAGGCAGAGCTCTGATACCACCGTGTATCCTCTCCTCATTTCTCTTCCTTTCCTTGGAAATGTCTGAAGCAAAGGTTCATTCAGTAATGAATGATATATGCCCACATATTTATGTGACCAAAATAAAAAAAATATTATTTTCTGTTTAATTGAGAAAACAGAAAAGTAATAAATTTTATAAGACCCGTACTGTGTTTTTGCTGAGCTGGAACTTGGACCTTTCTTGTTTAATTTTATGAATGCAAAGTAGGATTTTTTTTTTTTTTTTTAAACCTCGTAAGCAAAATCCTTGTACCAATCTATCTTTATTGCTGTTTCACAATTGTATATGTTATCCTTTGAGTTGTTTGTTTGTGTATCGTCCTTGGTTTAAAAATTAAGTGAAACACTTGAGGTCACAAATAACACAAACTGCTCTTCGGAGGAGGAGCTGTGTGGTTTACTTAATTTATCTTTTAAGAAGATGGGAATCGGTATGTAAGTTTTGGTGTCTTTCTGGAGCTAGCTGCAGTAGCTGGAGTCTCTCTAAGGCACTGCTGAATTAGCCGTTCAGTGTGCACAACTACAAACACTGTAAAACGAACACCTAGGAAAGAATTTCATTACTTAAGCAATCTCATGTTAAATGCTTTTTGAATGGCCTGGTAAGCTGATTGGGCTCAGTTACATTGTGTGAAGAAATTTGTAGCGCGTGGCAAGATCCACTATGCTATCATCTAGCTAGAGAAGTAATTTAGTGGTGGGTTGAGAAGATGAGGGGATAGGGTGAAGAAGTGCTGAATATCAGAAAAGGAAGATGAGGTGAATCTTGTTAGCTTTTATTTTCTGTCACTCACTGTTTTGGCCCATCTGCTACTCTCTTAAGAAGAATAGGTTTGCTGCAGATGCACGTGTTCCTATAATTAACACTGCAGTGTGATGTGAAGAATTTAGTCAAGTGCAGCAGGATGGATGCCAGTCAGGCTTGGCTTTTTTGGCTTGCTGACATCTTACTGTGACACTTTCATGAGCTCATTTATTGCACCGCTACTTCTATAAGTGATTGTCAATGAGGAGATTATATCAGGGTTTACAGCAACAAGGTGAGTCAGGATTTTTCAGCCTTCTCCCTTTCTTTGAGGAGTGGCTGACAATCGGTCCCGTCCAGTATCAGATTGATGGCTGCTCTGCCACTATTGCCTGTCACTTTTGAACTGATGTGGCCCCTTGATGGCTAGAGGCTTGAGTGGGTGCAGTAGTTGACAGCAGTAACTCTCTAGTGGGGTTTGGTTATGTATTTGCAGATAAGCTGCCTGTTGACTGGTTTTAGGAGTAATTTTATGTCTCATGTTTGAATTGCCCAGCTGCTTTTTGCCAGAGGCTTTTTTTCTGTAGTTAATTATAGGATTATAATTGCCAATTAAGTGATAAGCCACAAAAGAGCTTGTATTCCTGAACTACTGGTGCATGCATTCAGTGTATTGTGCAGCACAAGTAGCATAGGAAGTGACACAGGACGCTTATGGCTGGTTTTTTATATGACCTAATTTTTTTCAAATATATATTGTGAATTAAAAAAAGACACAAGATGTGAAATGGAGGTAGGATTTCTTTGTGGACAGTGCAATTAAAAATGGTAACAGAAATAGGAGGAGGAAAAGAATGATCCCCCCGCCCAATTCTCCTTCCTCCCCCTGCTCTCTGAGTCAGTCCTTACGGTTTAGTTTCTGTGTGGGTCAGCTTGGGCTCAATTCTGTTCAAAATACTCTTTTAAAGTGAAGCTGCTATATCATTCTTAGGTTAGCTTACAGTGGTGAGAAGTGAAAGTAGTAGAGGCATTGTCTTTAAATCATTCTTTGTGTTTGAAGCTCTGTTGCAACAGCTCAGCTGAGGTGCTCCAGAACAAATCAAAAGTGACAAAGTGTTGTCTAGCATCAAAAATAAAGTGTAACTTAGCTGAAATGTTAATTCTGTATTTGTTTCTTAGAGGCAGCAGAGCAATTTAATTGGAATACTGCATTGGAGGAACATAGCAGTTCTTGATTAAGTTTGTAGCATGAGGTGCAAAAATAGCTTTCCTGTCCTTTAAACCTTTTAGACTTGAAAATGTGTGTTAATCTGCATGTTGATCATAAAGAGATGTTTTAGCTTGACAGAAGATGGCCAGGGAAAATTTGTGAGAAGTTCGATATAAATGAGTTGCATTTTGTGTGTGTGTGTGTGTATAATAATGAGGAGTGGGATGAGGAGAAGCTACTTTTTCATCCAGAAAAGTGGAAATGTTCTTGTCTGGAGGAAAGAAAAATAGGCATGCAACTTTTGCAGAGGTGGAATGCTTCAGTTGTTTGCGCTTCATCACTGAGCAAAATCAATCCGAACAAAGTTAAGTTCTAGTAAGAATATGACCATGGTAATGTGATAATAAAGTCACATCCCGATTTAACAGCCAGCCTCCAAAGGCAGGATACCAGACTAAATACCCTCTCCGTTTTGTGCAGACTGAAGAAATGTACTTGAGGCCAAGAATTTATTGTTAACCTAAGTACGGTGTTAACCATCTAATCAAAGAATTATTATTAGTCCGGTCACAATACTAACACTTAATATTTAAATTATCTCGTTATTACAACTCAGTTGCCATGATAATATAAATAGATATGTGCAAACTTTGTCATCTCTCCCCGTTTTTGGCATTACCCTTTATTCCCATGCTGCTTTGGCTCCTAAGTTTCATGAGCTAATTTTCCTTGAAAGGAAGCGGAGGTGGTTTTACGGTGAGTTGTCAGCATCCTGAGCCCTTCGCTGAGGGAAATGTGCTGACGATTTCTTCCTTTACGGTTTTGCATCTTCTTCAGATTATTTTTCTATGATTGCTAACACAGTCTGCTCGCTTTTCCTCCATTGATTCATAATGTGACATTATATCCAAGATCTGTTATTTATGTTACGTTTTACACGTGCTGGATATTTGTTCTTTGTTACTCCTAAAACAGGTTTTACCCAGCTCCCAAACTTGCATGCATATAGTGACTGTAAATCAATCTTCTGTGATTTGTTTTGGCAGTTCTGTGGTCTCTGTTATCATCCTGTGCTTGCTATTTCAAGGCCTCTGTTGTAATTTTCTGCCTGTATTTTTTGGGGCCGCTGTTACAACATCTGTTTTTCTTAGATGTCACTCAGGCTGTGGTTAACTGGTGTTTTGTGAGCAAAAGCTAGTCCTGTGTTTCACTTCTCAGGTCACTAAGAGTTCACTCTAAGACAGAAGTGATCCACTAGAGGACACACATGCATACAGACACATAGAGGCACAATGCTGTGGTAACTCCTTGCTACCAATATCTTCCAGTTATGCCAATATCATTGGTATGTTATAGAAACTGCAACAATATGTGATTATATAAATTTAATGATAGTGGCTAGGCAATAAGAATTATTATTTTAATACATTAGTATGATTGTATGCTTAGAAAGTAAGATATAAAAGAAGAAAATTCATATCTGAGGATGTGGATCTGTGGAGTATTATTGAAGACGATGTGGATGATTTTGCCACGTCAACCTTTCTCTACGCCGCCTTAAGGAAAGTAAGATAAACCAACCCATTTGATTTTAGCAATAAATTTTAACTCAGTGTCTTGACTTCGTTTCCAGTAAATCTGCGATTCTGTAATATTTTTATTGTGACTGGTCAGAAACAAGCCTTGTAGAACTCTAACATGAAGATGATACCACCATGCTTCTGCATGAATCAAGAATTTAAGACTTTCACAGGACAAAAGTGTCCTGCAACAATGACAGTCTATTGAAAAGAACATTCACTTGGGATTTGGGGGGAATGCAGGGTAAAATCCACAGTTTGACTCAGGCTGATCGGGGACTTTACCTCCTGCAGCTCTTTGCAATGACAGAATGCATCTCTCTCGTCAGAGAGAATACTTTTCCTTGGAATTCTCACCAACATCAATATATTACTACAAAAAAGTTCCTTCACTTTCCGTTAAACAATATTTGCTAGACAAATTTTTACCATGAGATTCCTAGCCTTGTCTAGCTTCTTTGCATCTGGACTCAGTTGAGTTCCTGTTAAAGGTGATGCAAAGACATCCACAAGCTTCAGAGAACGATTGAGCGAGCATTTGAATAAATCGGGAAGATGGATTTCCAAGGTCATAAACATCTGCCTTTGTTAACTGGGCCACAAAGCTTTATAGATAGGCTCTTGGGTTTCTGCTAAACAATACTGTTTCACAGACAGGCAGATAAATGCTTTCTGCATTAGAATAGTTAAATCTGAGCGTGGAAAGCTCGACACAATTTCTTTACTGTGGAACAATGAAGTGGTATAATTCCTATTAGAATAAGAATTCCTCATCAACAGGTTCTGAGACCTGGATTTTAAATCAATATACTGCTGGAACTGAGAGAGCAAGGCAAGCTTGTGTCTGGAGGAACCAGTTTTGGAAGACAATATTGATGCAATTTACCAAAAATTTTTTTTTATCTTAAACAAAAAAACCCAAACAACTGTTTTTCTATTCTGCCTACTTTCCTCTTGTCTCACAGTTTTGTTTTTTTGTTAGTTTTTTTTTTTTGTCTGATCAATCATGTATTCACTATTCATACAAACCACGTGCTTCCTGAGCAGGTGTTGCGCAGTTTGGCCCTTAGATTGGAAGGACTTGTCTTCAGGACAAGAAATTTAGGACTAGGATCTTATCCCATGTCTTTGTATATTTACATGAATCCCAAGTGAATTTGAAAGAACCAAGAAATGTTATCCATCAGATCAGGAGGTATTGTTCACCCACTCACACAGCTGGACATGACTACAAAAAGGACCAGTTACTGGAGAACCAGATCCCTTTCTCATAAGGTGTAATGTTGGAGCTGTAGCACTGTCTAATAAATGGAAGGCTATAGCCACAGTCCCCATCATGAGATAATATGAAAATTACTTGAGTTTCATTTAGAGTATGCCAATGACAAAAAAAAAAAGTAAAGGTTACAGGCAACTGCAAGTTTATATACTCTCTGTTCTAACGATCCCATCTTATTTCAGTCACTTTGCATGGGACAAGCCTGTATGCCCAAAGACGTATCTGGTATGGCAGTCAATATGTACTTCAAGTCCTTTTATTTGTGTTTTTATCAGAAGAGAACTTTAATTTTGCTGTTGACTTTGGTTTACGTGTACATGCTCTACTTATGAGTATTCCTTTTAATGTCTAAGAGGACCTGAGCGAGAGCACTTGTAGTAGTGTCAGACGAGCTGTTGCAGCTTTGGCACGTGCCATTAGTATTATGAGCAATAAGCAGTAAGAGCGTGTTGCGTTTGATTTCCTGCTGTAGGATACCAAACCGCTGCGGGAGTAATAGATTTCAAAGCCAACAGGGAACACTGTCATTACTTACTCCATCTTGCATGACACAGGCCACAGTGTTTAAAAACTGATAAATAACGCAGGGAGAAAAAAACCCAAGGGCTGCCAGTCCTGGTGCTGGTCTTGCTCAGTTGATGCACTAGGTCACTTACAGTGAGTTCGTGTCCCTTACTAAATTCCTTATGCTTTGTTCCTGATGCTGCTTTGTTGCTTTCTTGAGCCAATGGCTCTGTGCCATCTTCAGGCATGTGAAAGGGTAATATTATTTTATATTCTTAGTACCTGAAGGGATGAAATAAATAGATGCTTGGTTGGTTTGTCATTTTCAGCTTTCCCGTTTCAGGTCTCATTTTGCCTCTAATTTGATTCTGGACTTTTTTATTCTAGCAATAAACTAATGACATAAAAGAATAGTGACTTGGCATCTGCTGTTGGATGTCATGCAAATTGCCTTGGGAAAGGAAAAGGTTGGTGGCAAACTTCTTACGATGATTTGTTGAAATACTCAAACCTTTGGTGACTAGTGCTAGTAAGAAATACTTTCTTAAGGATGTTATGGAAAAAATACTTTTTTTTTAAAGCTGTACCTCCCTCCAAACAAAAAAAACCCACAACAGCAACCCCCCCAAACCAGAAAACAAAATCCCCCTGAAAGTCCTTGTTTGATATATTCGTTTAATGTTTTCTGTCATGAGATAAAAGAGAGTGCCTTATCAGATTTCATAGAGCCCCTACACAGGTAAGAAGTCAGATTCTTAATGCAAATCAGCATAGCATCACTGACATAAAAGAGAAAGTTTGCTTTACTCCCTCTTCATATGATATGCTAGGTATATACCTTGGTATAAGCTGCAGAGAGCAAGATGCATACGTATGGGATTCAGCTTATGTATCGCTGCCAAGAAATTATTCACTGATGTCCTTTTTTTTTGGCGTGAGCATCATACCAGTTACTCCAAAAACTTGCATAGAGCTACGTTCATTGTGGTGGGGATCTGGCATGGGCAGAGGACCCCACTTGAATGGAGCTTGGTGCGGGAGCGGGGCCTACACTTACATTTAGTGCAATCTATCTCAACAAGAATTTTGTTGCAGACTTGCAATGAATCGCGATCGTGGCTTGGAATCAGGGACAAGTGTGTTGGTTAAAGGTAGCTACAGTTTGTAAACAGTGTTCAGCATTGTCAAGCAGGCAGCATTTATCAGCCAGACATTTTCTTTTCCGAGCAAACTGGAGAACAAAGTCTCATGTGCAGTATAACACGTCTAAAAGGGATTCACTGCCGCAGGGAAACGGATGGCCAGAACCCACTAGGCTTGTAATGCTGTGAAACGAGCGGTGTGTGCCAGTGGAACAGACAACGGGGGAGAGAAACGGGAAGAGACACAGTAAGCCTTGGCTGTATTTGAATGACAAGCAATTGGTTCTGGATCGCGTTTCTCTCCTGAATAATATTGTTCATATTTAATGAATAAGAATGACTTTGGTAGGAAGTTTTTGTTCTAAAGCATAGGAATGTAAAGGAATTGAGGCATCTACAGCTGCCATAAAAGAGTAAAAAGGCATTATGTCATTGGCATGAATTGTGAGTAAGTTTATTGTACGTTTATAGAATAGTGAGAATTTTTTAGCTGAACGTATCTCATTACCCAAAAAGAAAACTGCACAAAAAGGTGCTGTTTGGTGATGATTTTTTGTCAGTAATCTAATTTTTTATTTCTTAGTTCAGTTTTCAAATAAAATGTTATTCTTTAACATAATTTGATTTTTCCCCCTTCATTAACAAGGTTTCCAAGTTTTTGAAATGACCAAATTAAATATTTCAGTTGATCCTTAAAACACGTGCTTTGCTTTGTTAGTAACATACAAAAATAACATTTTGTTTCACCTTTGAATGAGAAATATTTTACAAGTCAAATTCTTAGAAGATTGGGAAAAAGTTTCCTGTTCGTTCCTGTTGATTGCATTATTCTGGCTTTCAGGCTTTACTCAATTATTTGATAAATGTGTTAATTTAGCAATAAATACATGAACAATCATGACCTACCCTGCTTTAAAAAAATTAACCTTGTGGCTGAATTACTCTAAAAGTGTTTAAAATCTAATTTGGTGATCCTATACGGCAGCTGCTGGAAAGAAAAGATTGCAGATGCCTGAAAAATCCTATACAGAATCTGGGAATTTTTTTTTTTTTTTTTTTTGTCTGTTTGAAAATGGAAAAGTGCTGTATTGTAGATCAGAGTTAAATTGACAGCTAAATTGGTGGACTGCAAAACTGGCATCTCCCGTTCAGTAATAACAGCAAATAGTATCTCGTCAGTCCGACCAAAGTTGAACAACATCTCCTGGCTATTGCCATCAATTGCAGTGCTAAGAATGGCAGTATTTTATTTTTATGGCTTTGAGGCTCAAGATAAACAGAAAAATGAGATGCTGGATATTATGGATGAGGCTTGGATTAGCTTCCTGCTAAATTTGTTTTATTCAAGTTTTTGTTGTTGTTGTTATTAGTCCTGCTAAGCTTTTGGAGTCGCTTGTTCTGAGTCACAGAATGTTGTAATTTATTTCCATTAATCAATGTTACACCTATATATGTGGGGTCTGAACAATATAAAGGGGTAATGAGGCATGATGTTTACTTTGATGCATTTTGTAGGAATACTCATCTCTGGAAGAAATGAACTGAAACTTCTCTCAGGGAGTACTTATTAATGCGTTTCACTGAATATGCTTTTTCGTTTTTACCCCCCTTAGGAGAAAGCTTTTTTTCCTTTGGTCAATTGAGTATGGCACAAGGGTAATAACAACTCTAATGGATGCTGTAAACCACCGCTTTTTAATGCATAATGTAATTGAATCAGAATATAGTGTCTATACTGATGGAGTCCCTGGTACTTTAACAACTGAAATTATGATTAGAAAGATCCAGATAATGCTGACTTCTCATACATTAAGCCCCTATTATACAATTTCCTTTCTACAGCACATTCACTTTTACTTCTGAATTATGCAGTGCCATCTTAAACAGTTTAATATTACACTGGAATCAAATTCAAAGCTTCAAGAGGGCTTTATCATTTTTGTGGAAATACATACAGAATAAACTTGTAGTGGTGCTGTATGACTAATATTTCCTCCAAACAGCTCTCATATCAAATTCCCCATTTAAAATTGCATTCTTTGGCAGAAAGTATATTGGAAAGGCAATGCTCCTCTGTTAGCCAGCCGTTACTGAACAGAATGTAGAACAGAAACTGGCTCGGTGTTGCGTGCCGAGTGTGAGCAAGAGGGGCTTCTGCAGACTGGGAGATAGCTGAGCTCTTTTTCTTTTATCTAAAATACAAAATCTGAAGACTCTTTCTAAACAGAAGTGGATTGGAGAAGGTGCTCTTAAGGCTCCATAGCTCATCTAACTGGTGAGCTGCACATGAAATATGCTGTGCTTTCATGCTTACAGAGGAAACTCCTATATTGGTATTAGATGACAAGATACTTCATATAGATGCCAAAATAGAAATTCTAAGTTATGTTAGTTTTGCCTGAGTTGGTTGAAATATTAATTTTCAAAATGGCTGAAAAGAAAACAAGTCTATTCATTATTTCTACTGTCAAACAAAAACAATGTTCAGGTGAAGTTGTGACTGCAGTTTTGGATAAATGCAAGGCTATGCAGGTGTTGTGGTCGCTAGTACTGAGTGGGAGCTGCCTACAGGTTCCTCTGCTACAATTACCTGGCGAAGCTTACCCTGCAGCCAAGGGATATGCACAGCACAGGCCTGGCGGCCAAGCTGTATGTGCAGCATAGCACAGCACAGCATGAGCTTGTGCCCGCCCAGCTTAACTGTGAGGTGAACATCTAACTCCTTGACGTACAACGGTTTTCTGGTTAGGGTCACTACAAGAGGTCACACCTCAAAAGACAGTAGCCAGAATAGCACAAACTGCGTGGATGAACTTCCCTCTGACTTGCATATAGTTGAGATAAGGACAGAATATAATATCTGGGAAAAGCCTAGTGAAAACAGGCTAATCATCGTTTCTCTCAGTTCAAAGCCTTCAAATAGCAATTACGTAATTAAAATTCTTGCTATTCTCTTAGACTAGATGATGTGCCTCTTTGCTCTTATAGAATCATACAATAGTTTGGGTTGGAAGGGACCTCTCAAGGTCATCTAGTCCAACCCCCCTGCCGTGGGCAGGGACATCTTCAACTAGATCAGGTTGCTCAGAGCCCCGTCCAACCTGACCTGGAATGTTTCCAGGGACGGGGCACCCCCCACCTCTCTGGGCAACCTGTGCCAGTGCTTCACCACCCTCAGCATAAAAAATTCCTTCCTTATATCTAGTCTCAATCTACCCCCTTTAGTTGAAAGCCATTCCCCCTTGTCCTGTCGCAACAGGCCCTGCTAAAAAGTCTGTCCCCATCTTTTTTATAAGCCCCCTTTAAGTACTGCTAGGCTGCAATAAGGTCTCCCCAAAGCCTTCTCCTCTCCAGGCTGACCAACCCCAACTCTCTCAGCCTTTCTTCATAGCAGAGGTGTTCCATCCCCCTGACCGTTCTCGTGGCCCTCCTCTGGACCCACTCCAACAGGTCCATGTCTTTCTTGTGCTGAGGGCTCCAGAGCTGGACGCAGCACTGCAGGGGGGGGTCTCACCAGAGCAGAGCAGAGGGGCAGAATCCCCTCCCTCGACCTGCTGGCCACGCTGCTTTGGATGCAGCCCAGGATACAATTGGCCTTCTGGGCTGCGAGCGCACATTGCTGGGTCATGTCCAGCTTTTCATCCACCAGTACCCCCAAGTAAACTGTAGCATGATGAAAATGAAGTATGGGCCCACACTGACCGCCTTTCAACTCAGCAAACTGGCTTTTTGCTGGCTCTGTAGCTTGAGAGAGGTTGAAGAGTTTGGATTTACATGGTAAGAAGTGCTGTACGTCAAAGGGGATCAGACTACAGAGGCAGTGTCCAGTGTTTAGCCTTTGAGAGACAGAGCAAAACTGTGGGAGAGGCTGAAACTTTGCTTTTTTTGATCTTAAACCTTTGGGGTTTTGATCTAGCATTTATTCAAGAAATTACTTTCATCATCTCAGTGGATAGAACCAAGCTTCAATGAACGAAGAATCTATGTGCAAGTGAAAGCCACCAAAAAATTGCATGAACGTTTGAGATGGCTGAGAATATAAAAGAAAGTGGTAACGGAAAATGCTATGAAGCATAGCTGAGGGCCTAATAGTTCTTCATGTCCTAGCATTATCGCTTTCCTTTATATCTGATAGGCATGTCCTGTTAATGAAATCTGCCTGTTTGTGCACTAAGAATGCTTTAATCAGGACTGTGGACCAAGTAAGATTTTTCTGAAGATCTTAAAAAGTCCTAAGGATCTCTGTATTGATAACGAAAGCAGAGAGTTTTGCTGAGCCCAGGATTTGACACAAATTGAGGCTGACAGAAACTGTCCTTTATCTGACTAAACTGTCTTTAGAATGTGGAGGTGATACTTAGTTTTCGGAGGCTCGGATGCAGAGTTTCTTCTTTTCTAAAAGAATGATGCAAAGACAGATTACGATTCTATGTAGATGCATGCTCTATTTACATCATTAGTTTAGCTGAGATTAGCAGGCAGCCCACAATTTTCAGAGTTAAGCAAAAAGGGGTAAGTATTAGGTGTGCTCTGGAAACCTTTGTGCTGCTCCGCTATATTCATAGAGATCCGGAAGTTTGTGATCTACCCGTATAATTCTAACTGTGCTAGATGTCACAGAAATAACCCAGAAATACAGTATGAAAAATAAAACAAAATACTCCTTTGCTTCAATAGAGCAATGTTTTGTGAATGAGAGTCTTTTCATTTTAACTGATCCAAATGACGCAGGCTGCAGAAGACCCATGCCAAAAACAATCAGCCAAATAGCTTGGCAAATGTTCTGATAAATTGCTCTTGCTGGCAATAGTTTTGTACCTTTAAATGAGTATTAACTGAATGATGGTCTTAATTCTTCAAGTACTAGCTGGAAATAAAGGTTTTTAACTACATTGCACGTTCAGTACACAAAAACCTAGGACTTCAGTAATGATGTGTGTGTACAAATAGATTGAAATCACTGCTTAGTACATTTGGGACGGTAAATCCCTCTCCATGGACCCCAACAGCAGCATCACATAGCACAGATGATGATGTCTCTGTTTTGATTTCTACAGAATTGTTATACATTGTCTTGGGAGGTTTTTTTACTGTTCACAGTGCTTATCCCAAATGATTCCTGTTGTAAAACCTTGTTTGTTCTTGTTTCTCAGCAGCTTTTCTTCCCTTGTAGTAACAAATTTCCGTGAAGTCAGCTGTCATGAATGTAAGTTTTATCTACAAGGAAATGCATATACCCTTGGTGAGATTGCTTTTGGCTTTTTAGGCCTCTCACAAGTCTTAAATTGTTAATTAAACACAGGTGGAAAAAAATGAGATGAATATTACTTCACATTCATGAAAGACAAGCAACCTCATGCTTGTGTTGCAATTCATGTGCAATCCTTTTGAACCCGGTTAGCACCCTACAGTCTGGCATGCTCTTTACGTACTGATCCATTGGAAGCTTCTTTGGTTTTTCCTAATGACTCCTACCCTGAGATGTGATGACTGGCCTGTGGTATCTTGTGCTTTCAGTCATTTCTATTGATGCTAAACTTCTCCTAACAACCAAGTACATAAACCAGGTCACAGGATATTTGTAGAGGTGGTAAAAGTGACTTGGGTTGTTATCAGTGTTAACCTGAGAGCCAAGTTCTACTAACGTGTTATGCATAAAAATAATAATAATAAGTAGCAAAATCTATGTATTTTGCTTTTACTCAAAGAAATTGGGGAAAAGCCTTACATAAGAGACTTTTCAAGTCTTGAAATGTTCAAGGTCAGGTTGGATGGGGCTCTGAGCAACCTGATCTAGTTGAAGATGTCCCTGCCCACGGCAGGGGGGTTGGACTAGATGACCTTTAGAGGTCCCTTCCAACCCAAACCATTCTATGATTCAAGTGTAGAAGTAGAAAGCCACTCAGTTCAGAAGATGACTGGTAATAGGTACTGTTTGTTTCCATGTTTCATGCTGTTCTTACATGGGTGGGCCTTTATTCCGCAGTGATATCTCTAAGCCTAATCCAAAGCCCGTGGTAGCTAATGAGAATGACCTATGTCACCCCTAGCTGCATTTGGATGAGGGCCTTTCAGTGTGTTGGGAACCAACGTACTTACATGCCAAATCTTGAATGAACGTGACAAAACAGGCATACTTAAATTTATTTGGGAAAGTTCAAGCCTTGTAAATGTACTGGTGAAGAAGGTAAAGGTTGTTTAAATTAGCTTTTGTTTTCCTGTGTGATTAATTTCTCTCTTGAGAGTAAAGTTAAATTTAAGGCCTAATCCAGTTTCTACTAAAGCCAACAAAAAGCTTCTGGCTGACATCAGGATAAGGCTAGTGGGAAGGGTTTTGAAAAAACAACAGCCATACATGCAAAATGAAGGAGGTGGAGACAGAAGGGAAGAGCGTGCAAAGAATGGAGAAAATTGCACTGAAGAGTGGTGCCTGAGGGCTGTGGGGTAGATACTACCCCAGCCTGCAATGCCATGAAGATTTGCTTTGGTAGTGGAACACGTTAGGCTTTGCTACATGAGAGTTTGAATATCAAACCTGATAGTTTGGCAAGTTCCCATCTTGGGTGCTGGTTGGGAGAAGATGGGAAGCATCTGTAAAGCTCTACTGGTTTCCCTCCTGTCTTCCTGAAAGAAAGAACAGGAGGCTAGTTTGTAAAGAGCTAATCCGTAACCTCTTTGCTGGTTGGATGGCACTGTTCTTTTTCCCCAGCTTCTAGTAGAGAACCCTGAGTGTTCCTGCCTTTTCAGATGCTACCCCACAGAATGGGTTATCTGTGTCTCTTCCTGTGGTATGAGTTATATGAGCTAGAATAGTGGAAGGAACAAAAATGGTAGTTAAAAATACATACGCTAAATTGTATGGCATCATAGTTGCTCGGAATTGTGCCTGTGACACGGATACGCGCATTGCCTGCGTTGCTTGTTGCTTTTAAGTGTTTTCAGTAACATTTAACTAACAGGAAATGGCTGAGGGGAGCACAGCCAGGGTTATTTATTAGATTCTGCAGTGTTCCCTGCTGTGTTGATTTTCTAGTCCCCAGAGACCGCACAGCTGTCTCTGACTTCATTCTCACCAGAGGGGGAAGCATTTTTGTACATTCTTACCTGACTGCAGTAATCCTGTGAAGTTAGTATATATTCTCAATCACGAGGAGGAATATAGGAAGAAAAGAGTGAGGAAAAACCAGGATGTCAGTATGCATGATGCACACTTTCTGTTTGTCTCTGAAGTTCCTTGGGGCACTTGTATGAACGCTGAGTTTAGTTTGCTGTAAGACTGCTGCGTGAGTTCCATGCAGTCCACAAAGTTACGCTCGGCAGCAAGCTGAGAAGGAAAGTTTCCTTAAAAGTTCTGTTCAGTAACACTGGGGTTTTTTCATGTCCGCAGCACTGCTCAGGCAGCAAACTGACATTTATAAGTTAACAAAAAGTACAGAAGTTGTTTCTTTTTTTGATGCTTGTCTTTAGAAGCTTAATACTCAGGTTTTTAGTATATTGATTTTGAATAGTAATGTAGGCCTGTAATGTTCCTATTAACAGTGCTGAGATTTTGACTCATTGGTGATGAGGTGTCTGATGATAGTATTGCTTAGATGATATAGTAAAAATAATAAAGGAGAAAATCTGCAGAGAAATGGGAAAAAAAACCCCCTCTGTCAATCGTTTCAAATTATAAGCCATCTCAGGAGATGGTAAGTAGGGTGGGTTATAAATGCTATGTATGATTAAATTCATTAGGTGATCTTAAACAGTTGACCTATATTCTTCTCATTATCTCTTAATTATAGTTTTGAGACATATCTAAAATGATATAAGACTATATCCTTCAAGACCTGCTTTGTATTAAGCCTATGAAGAGCACCTTTGAAGTTGACAGTGTTACTCACATACATGGTGTTAAGCAACTGTTTAAGTATTTTGGTGGGCTGTAGCTACAGATTTTAAACTCAAGCTCTAGAAATGATTATTCTGCATGTGGAAATACTGAATCGCAGGTATGGTTGGTTACATGTGTCTCTACTCTCTTTTATTTGAAAAATGAAGTTTCTTATCCATGACTCATCCAGTAAAATTTGTAACAGCTGACATTCCTACGGATGACTAATGATAGAAATTCTTAGTATTTCAGAGTCTTTCCAAATACAAAACTCTGTCTATGTATGTATGCATGTATATATACACATAAGTCTGTGTGTGTTTTTAGCTGTGAAGAGAGTTAAGATCTCTATGCATATGAATTGGCTGGGGTCATAGAAGCGAGCAGATGTAAATCCTTACACCTACAGTTCCAGTTGCAGACTAACAGAGCCCTGAGATCAGTAAATCTATTTTTCTGTCTTGGGTTGCTCTTGAGTTATGTTAATTACATGATAGTGTGGTGTTTAGCGATAACTCAAACATAAAGGCCAATCGTAAAAAGGGCTGCATCCAAAGCAGCGTGGCCAGCAGGTCGAGGGAGGGGATTCTGCCCCTCTGCTCTGCTCTGGTGAGACCCCACCTGGAGCACTGCGTCCAGCTCTGGAGCCCTCAGCATAAGAAAGACACGGACCTGTTGGAGCGGGTCCAGAGGAGGGCCACGAGAACGGTCAGGGGGATGGAACACCTCTGCTATGAAGAAAGGCTGAGAGAGTTGGGGTTGGTCAGCCTGGAGAGGAGAAGGCTTTGGGGAGACCTTCTTGCAGCCTAGCAGTACTTAAAGGGGGCTTATAAAAAAAGATGGGGGCAAACTTTTTAGCAGGGCCTGTTGCGACAGGACAAGGGGGAATGGCTTTCAACTAAAGGGGGTAGATTGAGACTAGATATAAGGAAGGAATTTTTTACGCTGAGGGTGGTGAAGCACTGGCACAGGGTGCCCAGAGAGGTGGTGGATGCCCCATCCCTGGAAACGTTCCAGGTCAGGCTGGACGGGGCTCTGAGCAACCTGGTCTAGTTGAAGATGTCCCTGCCCACGGCAGGGGGGTTGGACTAGATGACCTTTAGAGGTCCCTTCCAACCCAAACTATTCTATGATTCTATGATAACAGTCAATATGAGCCTGTAGCCCAGATTAATAAATTTAGCTTCTAAGTTAGGCACCTCTCTGAAAATCTTGGATTAAGGTTTTCAACTGTGCTGGCCAACAGCCAGATTGACACCGATTCATCGTATGCTCAGAGCTTGTCTCCATTCTACCTGAGCTGCAGCCAAATTAATTTTTCACCAGGATACCTCTTTTGCTTTGCCATTTATTTCATCTGTGTCTGGGGCCCGCATACTTTCATTTAGTGTGATCTTTGGTTGTGAAATTCAATCCCTATTTGTATGAGAACTGTAGAAGAACTGCGCATTTCTAACTATAAAACAAAATTATTTGTTTGGCTTGACTTATTAATATTCAATTGCATTTATTTTTAAAGTGAATTTGTTCAGTGCCCTAGAATATTGCACAAAGGCTGCTTTATAATGTAAATTTGATTCGATTGAAAGTTCTGTAGAAGCCAGATGTATTTGGCAGTGAACTCAGTCACGCATCCTGAAATTAAACCACAGATGACATAAAAGGAAAACTGCTATGCTTGTCTGCATAGATTGTTTGGAAAAATCTTCCATGGATATGAAAACTAGCTATATTGTAATTTTCTGCCGTATTCATTTGCAGCGTATGAAGAAGGACATCACATCCTTGCTTCAACATTTTAATTAAGACAGACTATGATGTTCTTTACAAGTTCTGTATCGTCTGACTTCAGCAACCAGTTTTGTTTCACGTAAAGCTGTGCCAATATCAAGTAGAAGTGACTTGCAGATGGGAGAGAATTTAATATGACACTTTTCCCTTTTTCTTTTCTGTATTTACCTTTTTTGAGTAATCTGCACCTCTGAAAGTGTGCTCTCTACCACACCAGCTGATTAAAAAGAGTTAAAAAATTAGAAGTAATTGAATAATAAGAAACTGTAAAGGAAATAAAATAGCTGATTTCGTTCTCAGGCTCCGCAGTGTCATCAGCCTGAGCTAAAGCAGTCCTGGTGATGCTTGTGCTAAGCATGTGTGATCAGCACATAACGTATCAGCCAGTAACTTCATGAGGAGGAGAATGGTGTACCAGTAAGAAATTACTATCCTGCCTGAAAAATAGTGTTTGCAGTAGTAGTGGTGCTGTTGGAAAACTGTTATGTATACAAATGTAATGCATACCCATATTCAAACACTGGTGGTATGGGAAACAAAAGAATAAGGTATTTTACTCTATGATGCAGGCCATGATCTACTGGGGAAAACTAAATCTTCTTTGGTTCTGCTGTATGCTATTAGGACAGGCAAATGCTGAGAAGGAGCAATATCACTGTATGCAGCAAGTTGCTTTAACGCTACCAAGCTATAAACTTCCCCTTAGGGAATGATAGTTACTCCTTCTCTCACCAATAGCAAGTTTAAGGGTGTGAAGGAAAATGTTATTATGTTCTACAGATAATTGAGACTGCGGCATAGAAATGAGAAACTTTTAGTCTAACACTTAACTTATCCAGAGCTTCAGGGTACTGGCATCCCGGAGGAGTTTTTCTGAACAATTATCTATCGGACAACACATAGCAGCAGCACGCAACATCAGTGTCCACTTCTTTTTACTTTTAATATGTCATCCAATCCATTTACTAAGAAGTTTTTTTTTTTTTTTAATTCTTCCTCTCAAGAGGTAAGGCCTAAAGCAAGGAATTAATAAGTTATAACACATGGACTGCATTATTTGGTCCCTGGAGGATTAATTGTCAAAAATCAATTATGTTGAAGAATGCTTGAGAATCTGAAAAGAAACTGGAATTAAAGTGTAAGAAACATTTTGTTTGGAAAAGAAAAAGGAGGAGAGACAAGCATTGAGAGGGGCTCTGAGGTGAAAAGCAAAATACAGGGAATAGAAAAAAGGGAGGTCACCAGGTGTGAATGCTTATCCTCAAGAAGAGGCAAGATAATAGATCTTATAGTCAAAGCATGAAGCTTCCAGAGTCATTTGTAGATCGCTGATCAGTTCCTGCAGTGTATCGCTTCTCAGCTTTTCTCCTGTAATTTAGTGTGGGTCCCAGTTGTTTCTCGCTCCCTCCCCGCCACCCTTTGGCTTCCCCTTCTCAGCGAGGGAAAGGTTTTGTGTTGGGGTGTGGTGTGTGTTTTTTTTTTTTTTTTTTTTCCTCCCTAGAACCTAACTTTTTCCCAAGCATAGCTCTTTTGATTACTTCTGCTTTGTAACAATGTCCAGATAAAGTTCCTGAGCATCGTAATGTTTGTTTTTAGGAACAGCGATTTGTGTCTGGGTTTTTTTTGTGCTTTTACTGCAGTAGCTACCTGCAAATACAGTGGAAGAAAATGAGATGTCAGTTTTTTTGTAAGACTATTTGTCAGATGGAAGATTCCCTTCTTGGAAAGATGGATAGCTGAATAAACTTCTTAAAACTGAATTCTTTGGGGACAGTAAATGCTTTCGGTGGCACTCAGAAAATGGAATTTGGGAATAAAGTTTCCTGAAGGCCTGTGATCATATTTTAGCTTCTACTGAAAACTCTGTGTGCTTGTGACATCTGTAAAAATACATTTTTATGGAACTGCTCAAGTGTGAGCAGTTTTAAAAAAGAAAATTGGGAAGCAAAGAACATCTAGCTTTGAGTTGTGTAGTATGAACACATTGTGGTGTTGGATCGTGTGATGGGCATGCTCCCTCTGCTTGGGTTATCTCCCTTGGGACGGGGCAGAGTCAAATCGAGGTCCTCTTCCCTTTTATGTGGGAATGGACAAATTACTAAAGATAATGGCTTGAAGAAAATCCCACATTCAAGAAAAAAGGCAAGTAGAAATTACTTCTTAAATGTCTTAAAAAAAAAAAAAAAAAAATCAGAGCAAAATAGCCTTCCCAACTACTTTCTCTAGGATGTTGCAAGTGTGTAATTGCTGAGACTGCCATATCCAGTGGACGCTTAACCCTCATCCAGTCCTATTCTGTCCCACTCAGCTGCCCGTGTAATGCCGTTGCAGTCTGTTCACCTATGATAGCAGAAAATACGGGCTAGCTGGAGTTTGCTTCTTTCATTTGATTTTGAAGTGCATTGCACTGTATGTGCAATTTACGGAGGTTGCTAGTCAAGCATGTAAATAATTTATTGCACCTAAAGAAAAAGATTCTGAAACAAAGATACACGAGGAAAAGATGACACTTGAAAGCAGCAATAAGAAAAGAAATGATAATCCTACAGCAGAATAGACAATATCAAAGGAGGCAGTGCATTTTTTGCACTAGAACCAAACTGAGTGTAAATTGGTCTTATTGGTTTCATTACATTTTACTGCACTGACAAAAAAGCTAAGAAGCTCTTTCCTAGTGGTAAAATAGGTGGGCGCAGTCAGGAATGGTAACTGTTCCTCTAGCATACCAGGCAGTTACTCATACTGAGGTTCCTGAAAGTGGAAGGGTCAAAAAAAAAAAAGAGAAACCATTATTTTATAAGCCTTGTATCGGAGAGAAGAAAGTTTCAGCAATGAGTCCACACAGTGAAGTGAAGGAAAGAGTCATTTTGGGTTCTTGAAATGCTATCCCTTCATCTGGGTGGTTGGCCCTTTCTTATTCTTGAACATTTATCTTTCAAGAACAAATACAAGTCTAAAGCTGTATGCTGCCTTGTTCGTAATGCAGTTAACCCTGGAGAACTGAATTCATTAGAGTAACACATTTGTGTCAAAAGGCTGTTGGCGATCCGTGGGAAGATAGCTGTATTGGTAAATAACAAGCTGTAGCCATTCTTCCCTTCCTGACGTTGCCAAGAACATCTGTACCCAAATTCTTCCTGGACAAATGGGAGAATTGTGTTATGCGGCCGTGGCTCTGCAGAATATAGTAATGTACCATGGGCTGTAGCTATGAAATTTGCATATTTAAGGTTTTACTCTTGTAGCTTGTGAACTATGTACATAGTTTCTAAAATAAACATTGAATATATTAATTCTATTTCTGAAGATATTAAGATGATTACAAACCAGAGATTATCAGTCCAAATTAAAAAATGGAAGGTGTTTAAGATACTATTTTGAAAAGAAAGCCTTTTCTTCTGTGGGGTGCCAGCCCCTAGTCCCCTGTGCAGTTTCTCCTTTGCAGAGGATTTCTCTTGGGAGAGCCAGAGTCACGGTTTACAGATTTTCAGCTCCTGTGTTTGTTATTTTCTTATTCTTAATGAAGCTAGGAGTATGCTTTGGCTGCTGCAGTAAACCTTCTGTTTGATTAAAACAGATGTGTGAGAGAGCGTGGCTCTGGATTCAGAGGTTGAGCGAGGTCAGATTTTTGGATAGAATTTGCATCTATTGTTGATTTGTGTTCTCACTGTTAGAAACAGTTGATCTGCTCAGAATAGTTATAATATCAATTTAGTTTAAATATTTTTGTTTGTTTGAAAATGGCTATTGATTTCTAGGGATCTCTTTGTAATTTACAGATACTTGCCAGACAGCTCAGCCAACACATTTCCATGATTAGATTGTTTGGGAGCTGCTCATTTTGAATTTTCATGGTGTGTGACTAGTCACCTAACTCACACGTTATTGCTTCTGTTTCATTTTTCAGCAGCAAGCTTTTAAAAAGCAGGTGAATAAATGGAGGGAGGTTTATAACACATGCACAGAACACGTTTTCGTGTGAGCCTCAGATCTTCTCTGATACCACCTATGAAAATTTTTAGGCTCAATATTTCTATGAATAAATCCAGGATCAGGAACAATGAATAACAGAGCAAATGAACAAAGTCGCTTATATTTCAAAAACATTGGTAACTCAACTGAGGAATTGCTTTGCCCAGATGAATGGTGAGATGGGGCATATGAAATGCTTAGTACTTATGTCTGTATTAGTTCTGTATTTCAATATTCCCTATAAATTTGTTTATAACAATTGCTGGAGCCTGTAATGACCGAAACTACTGGACTGGCCTTGGAGTCTTCCTGTGTGGATAGTGTGGGCTGACACAAAGTTCTTAGTCCTGCTCCCTGTTAGTTCACTTATTTCTTGCTAACTCGCTTGGGAAGTGGAAAAGAGCTCGCTTTTTCAGAATTAGTCCAATTTGTGAGATGTTCTGATATTGCTATGGTAATAAACACATAAAATAGTGTGTAACTTGCAACAAAAGCTCTGTCCTAAAAGCGTCTGTATAACATCACTCTTACTTGAAAACAGATGTTTTGGCATATGCGTGTTTATTGTCAGCCTTCCTTTACAGGTAAGCTTTTAATAAAAAAGATGAAAGGCTAATCAACAAACTGTTGTAAATATGGAGTAGGTATGTAGATGACACTAACTAGAATATTGATCTATTTCTGTGTTATTTCTTTGTAGTCAGATATTTGTACTCGTGACAGCATAGTTCACCAAAACAGCTGTTTCATTTGAGTTCATATTTTTTTAGTTCCTGTATCAGCATAGATCTGCCCTGCAGACACTTGGAGTGTGGGTTAGTGGATGTTAGATTTTCTTTGTCTAATTCCCTCTAAAATTACGGCATTATACAATGCCTGACAGAGAAATATAATAAAATAATCTATACAATTGCACTTTTACCTCTTTTTGTTTTCCCTGTTCTTCCGTACTTTATATTTTTGATTCTTTATTGCCTCCCTGTGTCTTATTTTTTCATACTTTTTTTCTCTCTCATCTTTGTTATCTTTCCTCTTCATCTCCTCTTCTTGTGTTGTTCCTTCCTTTTCTTTGAATAAAAGCATCTCTTTTCCTCTCGGTCCTTCTCTTCCTGAACAGATGCGCCCCCTTTTCTCCACCTAAAGACGTGTAACCAGGGGCCCGGCAGGACTTAGTGCCTGCCTCTGCTTGAGGTTTTTTTAATTTTTTATACCTACCAGCAGTGATCTATTGAAATGATAATGAAAAGTCACCTTCGCATTTTAACTTTCTGTGCTACCCACGGTAGGAAATACCACTGTTTCTCCTCTGTAGTCTTAGTTTATACAAAATTATAACCTTTTAAACAAAATTATAACCTGTGGTTACCTATATAAATCTGCGTTGTTATATTCACATCAGAATTTTGTTATAAATTATTTGTAAAATCTGTTACATAAATGGTTATATACTTATGTAGAAACACTGAAATCACCAGATAATACAAAAAAGTAAGAAACCTGTCAATTTATTGCAAGTGTTTTTGGATGAGTTGGGCCCTAAATCTAATAGCAAGAGAGCAAAATTCAGTAGAGTTGCTAATGTGCTGCAAATATTACTAACAGGATACAAAAGTCTTACATCGTGGAAGTCAAATGATAATCTCGGCCTATACAGTCTTTCTCAGAATGTCAAAGAAGTAATTCCTGTCCTTTTGTTAAAAATATTAGGGCTTTTTAGAAGTGAAGGTGGTTCTTCTCTTTGTAATGCTGCTGAGGCTCCACTTGCTTTCAGAACGGTGGTGAAAGGCTACCTTAGAAATCCTGCTGGTCACAACGGCGTTGGGCAGAGCTGAAAAGGAGGCCGTGATCGTGGATGATCTTTTACCTGAGATTCTGGACATGTGAATATCGGTAGCATATTAGTGATGCAGTTATGTGTTTAGGTAAATTTTCAAGCATAGTCTTCAGTATGGAGCAATCAATTCCATTTTCAAGGCTTCTGTTTTGCTGCTTGAAAATGTAAAGGTGTGCACATGCTGTGCTGAAAAGCCTTGTCTTGATTTCAGTGGGAATTTTGCTCAGATAAAGACTACAGATGTATCATGATATTTGATTTTTGTCTCTATGTTATCTTTTCAAATAGAAAGCAGGAAAGGATTTTAATTATGGTTTTCTCTGCTTTATTTGTCCCAATTCTTAATTGTTCCTGTTTTGTAAATGCTGTTGTCCACTGAAGATACTCAGCGTGCTAAGAAAATATCAGTTGTGATTTAATAAGGGGGGAAAAAAAAAAGTATTTCTGGCTATGAAAAATTCCTACTTGCGATACGTTAATGTGAAACATGACTTCTTTTTCTTTAATGAACTGAGCTCTGTATCAATGAAGTTGCCTAACGGGGCTCTGATGCAAAGGGCTGATACAGACGACGAGCAAAATCACAGCAAAATTGCATAAACCCCAGTTAACTCAGTACAGTTTTGTGATTGTCTGATGTGGCAGAAATTTATTAGCTGCAGATAATAGTTTAGGAGAAGGTATGATTTTTTTTTTTTTTGTGTCAAGTAGATGTAATGGAGAAAAATCTTAGGCTGTCTTAGAAGCTGCAATTCCCGCGTCATTCCCAGGGTTGGCACAGGCAGAGTATATTGCTTTATGCTGATGAAATCTGGACACTTCACAGAACTGCAAATATGGTAAGCAGTAAACATGGGAGTCCTACAGATCCTCAGAGAGTTCCCAGTACTTAACTGAAACCTGCTCAGCAAACAGGAAGCAAAATCCCATCTCTTACTAAATTAATTATACTCTTGCAGCAGGGGGAATCGCAGTCAAAACAACATCAGGACTTTCTTGCAGAAGAACAAATGGGTATAAATAATGTATTCATTAATATGCTTATGTAGGAAACTGATTGTTAGAAACATTCATCCAGAGAAATTGGGTCCTGGAACAACCTTGTAGTCAGAGCAGTAGGGGCAGAATCCTTCCTGGCTGTTAGATAAAATTTCTTTGCTTTACAAATGGGACTATGACTCTTGCAAACTGTAGCAGGAGACAGAACTTAATGCTTTGTTTGGTCCTGCATGGGAATAGTTTTGGGGCAGGGCATAACAAGTTTGCAAAGATGTGATAATGAATGGGGTTGCTTGAATACTCCAACGGTTGCTTATGTGAAAATTGGGAACGAGCAAAATTCTGCAGTCTCAAGGCTGCAGTAGTTGTCATGCAGCATTTTTTGCTACTGCTGTATGCCATGTCAGAAGGACCTGATGAAGTTTCCTTGGGGTACTGAAAGCAGTGCTGGGGAGCACTCCCCGTGCAATGGACCACTGAATATACCTGAAACTCAGTAAACAACTGTTGCTCATTTTACTGACATTTATTCTTTTTTTAGGGAGGCATGGAGGGGAAGGAAATGGAAGCCTTTAGTGGAGATAAAAAAAGGAGTTTCAAAGGCTCAGCAGTTTTGCTCCAGGATATTATTCTATTAGATTTTATTATTAATTAGTTTACCATCAAATTCTTCAACGAAAGAGGTATCTCTGCTTGCAAGGTTGAACATTATGAAAAGGGACTTCAGGGACAGTCACAGGATAATAAAGTAGGGTCTTGAGCATACACAAATGGGTCAGTGCATGTTCCAGATGTTGGGTCTTACTCCTTTACTTGCATTAGCTTTAAATTAGTGCAATTCTGCTGGCTTTGTTGGCACTGCCTGTGATTTCCATCAGTGTGAATATTAGCGTTGGACCAAATGATGTGCAGTTTCACGTGCAAAATGGAATGCTAATTACGTATCAAACTGCAATGCCTTTGCTCATATTTTTGAGCAAGCTTTTTTCCTCATAGCTACTGGAATAAGTCCGCAGTGCTATAGCTGGACTGTTGTTGCTATAGACTGTAAAAATAACTTGGTTCCAGATCATTGTTCACTAGTAGACAGTAAATTCTAGAATAAATTTCTGAAATGCAGGTTTGTAGAATATAAAGCAAAAATCTTATTTGTGCAGACAATGTTTATACGCAGATAGATGTTCACTGGAGGCCACATTTATATATATGAAACAGGCATGCTGTGAATATTTAAGTGGCTTTACTGTGAATATTTAAGTTGTTCTCCATTTGTTCTTTCCTTAATAAAGTGCTAAGACCTTAGTGACCAATTTTTATCGTGCATTGTCTTTCATAAAGAAAGGTTCGTCTCCGTACATGGCCATAAAAAATCAGGTGTTTGGGGGGAAGGGGCAGGGAGCAGAGAGTGCCAGATAAAATAGCTTCTGTGGCCTTAGTGAATTAAAGATGAGCAAGTTAACCATGTGTGGAAGTCTGGTCCCTTGGCATCTGGATTATGAGAAAGATGTGGAAGTTGAGGGTTTATCCTTTGATAAGAACAACTTAATCGTATCTATAAAATTATATTCACTTATCACTTGCCTTTATGTGCTGATATTGTATGTTAACCGTAAAAAAAGGCAAATGAAGTGTTCCATGGTCTCTAGCAGTGCTTTTTTCCCTTGCTGAAAAGGGAAAGTTGGAAAGCTGCTGGTCGGAAGTCCAGGGTAACAAAGTTGTGTTTTGTCCTGCAAACAAACGTGTTTCCTTCTGAGCGCGTCAGCCTTCTGCTGTTTTAGAAGAAAAGTAAATCTGTCAGCCAGGATAGTAAGAAATGCAGCAGCACCCTGATTTCATACACAGCTCTGAAAATGGTGCTGTATGTTCGTAGGCCCATTCTGTCATAGGCAGCATCTCCGTTCTGCTGAGTTGAGCAATGTAACTGCAGACGCTAGGCGTGGTGCCCTGGCTCGCCTTCCTTTTTGCGCTCTTTCCAGAAGATACGTCCTGGTGTAGGAGAAAGGCAGGAGAACCTATTCACACCTGAATGTAGGAACTATGATTTTGAGAGTACACAATGCAACTATAAAAAGAAGAGATCTTTTCTGCTCCGCTCTCATACCTACATAAAAGCAGGGTACAACCTAGTTCACACTAAATATATAGTCAATAAGATCAGTGGTGTGTTGTGAAATATAGGTAATGAGGAAATGTGCAGGAAAAGAATCATCGACGGTATAATTTTCCTCTGTCATGAATTGTTTTGTTTTCCCTCATTCAATGCATTTTGCATTTTCAGTATGCCTGGGCACATTTTGTGAAAGTATAGTGGCAAATTCACCACTTTATAGCCATTTACTTGTCTTTTAATGTAAGGCTGGTTGAATGGTTCATAAAGAATAATAAATGTATTTCCTCTGAAGAGAGTAGGGATCCAGCGATACACTGTGCATGAGGTGTTTTTCTGTGCACAGTCAAGTTCAACATGCCTCGCACTTGCTGAATATGGCCACACTACTGCTCCGTGGTATTTGCTGC
Organism: Aptenodytes forsteri; assembly: GCF_000699145.1. NCBI lineage: Eukaryota > Metazoa > Chordata > Aves > Sphenisciformes > Spheniscidae > Aptenodytes > Aptenodytes forsteri. Next base: position 4,329,347 of record NW_008795702.1, on the reverse strand, counting down.
ATTACTGGTCTGCTTACGTGCAGCAGATATGGCATGTATGGGATGCATTGGGCTGACTGTGCAAAGGCTACGGAGCAGAATTTTTGCATGTGCAGTCAGTCTGAGGTCTCTGGGACGCTATGTGTGTATCAGTTCTTACGCACACGCGTACAGCTATTGGGGAGGCACTGCTCACATTCACTGACCTCGAAACTGAATTTCTTATAGGTGGCAGAAAGGAAGTACTGATGCTCTGACAGCTTAACTGATGCATCTTTATGTTAGAAAAAATATCCTTTTTTCTTTCTGACGTTGATTATTTGTTCCAAAGGAACTGTAACCTTAGCCTTCAAGCTGTGGAGGAATGAGTTGGTTGCTTTAATAGCCAAAGGCAAAGCATGGGCTTGATGTTTGGTTTGTTTTTTGGTTTTTTTTTGGGGGGGGGGATTGGGGGTGCAAGGCAAAGCATGGGCTTGATGTTTGGTTTGGTTTTTGGTTTTTTTTTTGGGGGGGGGATTGGGGGTGCGTGTGTTAGCTGCATTAGATGTTTCTTGTTTTCTGGTCAGACCACTGTAATTCTTAGAACAGGGCTTTTTCAATACGAGGCTTGCTTGCTCTCAGTATGCTCCAACAAGGGCAAAGGCTGCAGGGTAATGTCAATGACGCGCATCTGACCGTGAAGCACAGCAAAACCTGTACCAATGGCCCAGTCTTTCCTCTGCCTTTTGCCTCCTTGGCTTTGCCATTAGTTTAAAGCGAAACAAGAAGTGGTGTGCAATTGGTATAAGGTCATCTAGAAACAAGAACAGTTATTAATGATTTTTTTTCAGTATTTTTCAGAGATATTCATTACAGTGCTTTGATCTGTATGCAATCTGGTTTAAAGGAGTTGCTTTAAAACAGGAATGCCTGCAATTCTGTATGAGGATCAATGATGATCTCAAGTTTGGTTTGGTTAAAGAAATCTTGTTAAAGATTGCTTTATTGTGGAATTTAAAGGGAGTTTTTCAAACTTAGCTCCTGTCGAAATCAATAGGAGTTTTACTATCAATTTCCATGGAAAAAACAAAAAACTTGAATGCTTTTGAAAAATCTCAGCCATAATGTTCGTGTTAAAATATTCTGTCTTTCTGTGTATTTTGAAGTTGTGTGCTTGATGAGTTACCAATTAATAGCTTAATTCAATTATCTATAACCACTGAGGAAAAACTATGCTGGCATTACTTTATGCAATTCAGTAAGTGTATCTGCTCATTGCTTATTGTCGGTTACAGTCATGGAAGGTGTTATGTTTTATTAATAAAAAGCTGCAAGTTAACCCTGACAATACAGGGCTATTATATAGATCAGTGGTATCTTGTCACCCCGAACACTGTATACAGGTGTCTCATTCTATCTCTGAAGAGATACTGTAGAATCTGTGAAGGTTTAGATTTACAGCAAGTTCAGTGCTTAGACTGGAGATGTAAACTGAGATGAAATGGCAGTAATTTTTACCTGGGGGTGAAAAGTCATCTGAGTATTTTTAATTATTCCAATTCATAAAATACAAGAGAAAAAGGATGCTAAATGAAATCTAAATGCAACAATCTGAAACCTGGTGGAAATACTTTGTGGCACATATTTAAGTCATCTGATAAAGAGGAGGCTCAAAAAGATGTAGATTTTGATAAGGGTGATACGTTTGTGGTTAGATGGGATAGAAGTGCAAGAAACTAAGAGTAAGTTTAGCTTCCAGTATGTGCGCATAAAATTGAGGTTGCATTTAATCATTTGTGGTGAGGTACATGATTCCTTGCACAGATTGCAAATGCAGTAATTAGATACCAGAAGAGCTGTAAATGCAAGGAATTAAGATCATAATGTTTCCTTTGGTTTTGCTTTGATTGAACTTGTATGAGATGGAGTATGTATCTTCTGGTTCAAGTTTAAAGTTGGATGGCAACTATCTGGAACGAATAAGAAGCTGAGGTTGTAGAACAGCTGTTGCATCATTATTCTTTGACTGTTTTAAGTTCTTCCTTTTCTCCTTTTTTATTACAGTTCTGATATCGGTTAATGTCAGAAATGGACTGGAGTTAAATGACCCTGGTATGATTTGTATGTTGTCAGGTATTTATTATGTTTGTAGACCTTTTATTGAACAGAATTTGCCAGTTTCCTACCAAAAGAGAAGACTCCAAAAATTCTCAGAGACTATTTAAAGACTTTCTTTAAAGAGAGACTGAAAATGATGTGCTTATTTCCTTGTGTTTTCCAAGTCTGTTTTGATATCTTCTTCTTAGGCAGACCACGCTGACACCCGGTTGTTATATCTCCATGTGTATTACTCTGAGGAGGAAGTATTAGCTGGGAGCAGAATCTTTCCAACTGGTTAGTGAGTTACTTTTGTAGAGCTATCCCTATATTTGCTTGTGGATATTGGCAGAGTGAAGTTGCAGCAGGAGTGTTGTTAATATGTACGTTTGTGTTAACAGTTAACTTCATTATATTTAAACTTACAAAAATTTAGTTTCTGTTTTCTTGTAGCTAACGTTCTTTAAATGATCCCCTAAAGTTAGTACAATCAATCAGTAATGGACTTGTTTCTAGGAATTAATTGTTGTCAGGAGATTCATTTAAGGTGATATCATGTCCATTGGCTTAAGCAACTGTTAAAGTTTGTAAAGAAAAAGTGCTACTGATCAATGTTAGTCTGGGGTTCTGATGGGTAAAAAGCTTTAATCCCAACTTCCTCACATCTGCTTTATGCCAGTGTCACTTCTGGGGCCAATGGATTAAAAGATAAAAACGTAGGAACTGTGAACTCTACAGACTTTTGTCTCAATGGATTGCTTGTCGCGGGTGTACGAGGCCATATTCGTTCTTTAGTCACGTTTATGGAATTTACTGAATTTCGTTGGGATAGTACTGGATATACTTCAAACAGGAATTAAAACCATGTATTTTCATGGTCTGAAAAGGAAGACTGCGTTTCTTTCTCTGGTGTGTTTTGTAAAGAAGTATTAGACAAAGAAAATAATATCCGTGCTGTATAGGTCTAACTCTGCTCCCATTTGAGTCAATAGTAAATCTGTTACTGAATTTAATGAGGGTCACTTGGGACAAAACAATGCCTGAAGAAATAATTATTTTAAGCAATTTAATAAGAAACTGTAATAGCATGTTGAAACAAAGCCATTATTTTGGTGGCCACAAATGGAAGTGGCTGCTTTATACGGGCAGGCTTTAGAATGCGTTTATCCCACTTAAACCATGTAAAATTAGACATCTAATCAAGGGTAGTCATCTAGACCTTCCTTCTGATGCCATAAAGGTGAACACCCTGAATGGGTCTAGGCTAATTCCCTTCTCTTCTTCCCAAGAAAATTCCCTTGCAGAAGTGTTGACGCTCTTTTGTTATGTAAGTATGAAGAATTTACTTGTAGTCAATGTGGTCATGATGTTACAAAGATCTGCAAGAATATTTAGAGTGGGACGGATCTTTGTAGCCAATTAGTACTGTAGATTGGGGGATAATATTTTACAAATAGTATTCATTGCAGTTCTTTTCTAAATCCATTAATTTCTTTACAAATAAATATTTCCATTATTTAATAATCAGTCTAGACAAAAATAATCGAGGTGTCTGAGAGAGTAACAAGATGAGCAGTAGAAGATGGTGTTTGTCCTGGTACTGTCCAGAGGTGGTATGGATTTGTGGGATGGGCACAGTAAATTATGGGGAAAGGAAAAAAGGTGATAATCTTACACAAGTGTTAGGAATAAACTCTTATGTATATACGTGGTTGACTATAGTAGATACAGTAAGAGCAGCAATTAGAGATGTGTGATACATTAAGCCAGGCGCTGTTGCGAAGAAGTAGGAAAGGATGATTCACTTTTTCTGACGAGTGAAGTCAATTGGCTATGAATGCCCTAAGCATCGGCGATGCAAACTGTCTAGTAGCCTACAAGAAATAATTGTTAGATGAAAATGACGTCACACAACTTCGAAAATACAATGATTATGTACAGTCACGCTCAGGATAAGTGGTTGACAGTGACTGTCACACTAGATGGGAAGCTACAGTGGTTAATATTTAAGCTCATACAGCAAGCTTAGCTATCCTTCCCAATGCTGCTTCTATCTGTGTGTATTTAAAGGCCCTTCTTTCTTTACTGCCATTTATTACAGGACCCTGTAAACATGGAGAAAGAAAGAATGGAAAGGAAAATCCATTGTGTTGTATTTAATAATTTTGTTATTTCTTCAACAGTTTTGTATTTTTTTTTATTAGTTCCTTTATCTCTATTTTTACAGGGTCCTGTGATAAATGGTAGTGAGGAAATAAATAAGGACATTATTAAAAACTACACAATGATTTTTTTTTTCTTTAGAATTTCTTTTTCTCCATATTTAAAAGATCCTGTGATTAAACTCTGTTCAGGGCAACAATACAACATTATGGATGCAGAATATGAGTCATGCTGTCAGCTTGTATCAATCCATATCCATCCATCTATCATTCATACTCGTATGTGATTTGTATAACCCTGGGTATTACAAACAAGGAGGGAAACCAGCTCCTTTTGTTTGTGAGGAGTACAGCATTCAACAGCAGTGAAATGGCATCTTCAGCCTTTTCTGGGAACAGAAGGAATGTCTGATTCATTGTAATTTCTTGCTCGCCTATTTGGATTTACACTGATTACCCCAGTTAGCGCTCTTGGTATGTGGTGTGTGATTCTTCTGGTGTAAAATTTGGTCTTTGTTATGATTTTTCATAACACTGATCACACTGAAGAGCTTTCTTCTTCCCAGTATCTGTTTTGAGGCTTTGTCATTCTCTGCAGCTTTCTACAATGTTCACATCTATTTTCTTCTGCACCCTTTTCCTACCTTCCCCATGTTCTTCATTTTACTCTCTTGTTTGACAGTTATTTTAATTTCTACTCTTTGACTCGCATGTAGACAGATTTTTTTTTTTTCAATTATGCAAATATCTTACCTCAGCTTCAAAAGATAGTAGAAAAAGTAGGATTTTCTTCTTCCTTGCTGTTAAATCCCACTGACGTCTTTCACAGCATTGCGGCGCCGTCCCCCGGTGCCCCAGCGGAACCTTTTTTTTTTTTTTTTGGCTCTGTTACACAGGAATTCTTTTGATGATCATAAGGGCCCCTGTGCTGATGTCTTACTGGTTTCCAATGAATATTAATTCAAAATTATTTGGATTCTCTGAATAGCAATTTAATAATGTGACACTGATTTCATTTGGAAAGTCAGCGTCAACAGAAGTTCTATTAAACCAGCACTACTGGTTACTTTCAAGTAACACTTTAATCATCTCTGACTTTGAGTATGTGTCTCATGTCCTACTTCTCTGAACTATTTGTAGGGTGCCTCATCAATACACACTGTTTGAATGCAACAGTGTATTTGGATTGCAGATATTCCTGGAATTCAGTTCTGGATGTTCCTTTTCCATCCTTCTTGTGAAACACTGATGTTCTCCAATTGCCACTGTGGCCACAGCACGGATATTGGGACTGCGCTTCCTTAGACAGAGTGTCTGATAGAAGGTAGCAGGGAGTTTTCAAAGATGTTTCATTCTAAAGTTTGCTTTCTGTGCTGGCTCAGCTTAAGCAGAATCCTCTGAAAATGTAGTTTTATTAAACTGAAACTAGTCACAGGATTGCACAAAAGGTTGAAATAGATGCTGCAAACTTGTTTCATTTTGATATGTTGAAATACTTAAATAATTTTTTCCATCTTGAACCCTTTTGCTTAGGTTTTTATTCTAAAGTATTTGTTATTAATATACTACTCATTTCACCTTGTACATGTTTGATATCACAGGTGTAACCTATATATGAAGTTCAGTAGTTTTTCAGTGTTATTGAGGTATAATGCCCCAGCATTAGATAAAACTAATTTATATTAAAATGTGTTTTAAACGCTTTAATTCCAATTGTAAATCAAAGCAAAATGAAATTAAAGCATGTCAGTATTTTCTGGAAAATGTAAATGTCTGCTTACGAGCTTTATTACTGAATGTTATGGTATAAGGCCAGGACTGTATTTTTGATTTACGTGTTTTTTCTGCTAGTCTGACCTTGTGCCTGGTTTTAGGGAGCTTGTGACCAAGGTTTTCAAATGGGGTTATATAATATTAGAAAGAACACCTATATTTAAGGAGATAAAGCGAAATGCTGAACGCATCCCCTTTCTCTCACTATTTTCATAGGCAATTGCTGCTTCTTAGAACTTCAGAGAAATGTCACAATGTGTTAACGCATGGGTTGCTGCAAAGTCTTGGGCAAACTTGAGATGTTTGTGTTGGGTTTTACTTTAATTTTGCATATATGCCTCATTTGGTAAAGTGAGGTATATTTGAGTGTAAAATTCTAGTCCAGCTGTCAGGTAATTGGAGAAACAGTCACCATAAATGCTATTTCCATGTAGAATTAGTCTTACATTTAAGAATACCTTGGGGGAAACAAAGAGCAGCAGCAGCATCTTTTCAACTGATGCCTACTGCATCAGTTAAGTTTATTTTTATCAAGCAGATGAAGATCGATTTTTGCCATCACAGGCATAGATGATTACTGCATATTCAAAAGAAGTCTCGTGTAGTGAGAGTCTTCCAGTTTATCCTTTCAACTTATTTTTAGCATTTGATTTTAAAATAGCAGGAGAAATGTGCCATCTCTCTCTGACTCCTAGTCAAGTCCTGGTCCAACTAAAGACAATGAACTGAACTGCTGCATTCTACCCATAGTTTGGGCAGAATTTCATTCTCCTTTTTCAGCACTGTGTCAATCTATAGTGGATCAAGATCCAGTGCTTATTCTGTCTATGCATAAGCTAAAGAAATTCTCCAAATAAGCTCAATAGAGCTGTTATTAATCATCAAATATGAAGAATTAAGGCAATGAGGCGTAGGGGACACAAAAAGATCAGATCTTTAAGCTTGTTTAGGTGCCCAGGGATGTAAAAAAACCTGTCCAAATGGGCTTTTCAAAAACATCTTTAAATCAAAGGATTTATATGCATGTGTAAATCCTTTCTTGACCTTGTTTTCATCTTTAGATATGTAAGCACCTTTGAAAATACAGCTTCAAGACCGTTAACGAGTCAGAGGTAAAGAAGTGGACAGACATAAAAATACCAAATGACTCTCAAGTGAGTCAGTGATTAAATTTAAACATGTCGGTGTTCCACTCTTACACCTATGTCCTTAAATACTTGCTTGAATTTTTTTGTCCAAAAGTCTGCTCTGGTGTTTCAGTGTTGGGTTTTACTTTAATTTTGCATATATGCCTCATTTGGTAAAGTGAGGTATATTTGAGTGTAAAATTCTAGTCCAGCTGTCAGGTAATTGGAGAAACAGTCACCATAAATGCTATTTCCATGTAGAATTAGTCTTACATTTAAGAATACCTTGGGGGAAACAAAGAGCAGCAGCAGCATCTTTTCAACTGATGCCTACTGCATCAGTTAAGTTTATTTTTATCAAGCAGATGAAGATCGATTTTTGCCATCACAGGCATAGATGATTACTGCATATTCAAAAGAAGTCTCGTGTAGTGAGAGTCTTCCAGTTTATCCTTTCAACTTATTTTTAGCATTTGATTTTAAAATAGCAGGAGAAATGTGCCATCTCTCTCTGACTCCTAGTCAAGTCCTGGTCCAACTAAAGACAATGAACTGAACTGCTGCATTCTACCCATAGTTTGGGCAGAATTTCATTCTCCTTTTTCAGCACTGTGTCAATCTATAGTGGATCAAGATCCAGTGCTTATTCTGTCTATGCATAAGCTAAAGAAATTCTCCAAATAAGCTCAATAGAGCTGTTATTAATCATCAAATATGAAGAATTAAGGCAATGAGGCGTAGGGGACACAAAAAGATCAGATCTTTAAGCTTGTTTAGGTGCCCAGGGATGTAAAAAAACCTGTCCAAATGGGCTTTTCAAAAACATCTTTAAATCAAAGGATTTATATGCATGTGTAAATCCTTTCTTGACCTTGTTTTCATCTTTAGATATGTAAGCACCTTTGAAAATACAGCTTCAAGACCGTTAACGAGTCAGAGGTAAAGAAGTGGACAGACATAAAAATACCAAATGACTCTCAAGTGAGTCAGTGATTAAATTTAAACATGTTGGTGTTCCACTCTTACACCTATGCCTTAAATACTTGCTTGAATTTTTTTGTCCAAAAGTCTGCTCTGGTGTTTCATTATTTGCTATTCAGTGTTCATTGTTTGTTATTCTCTTGTTTAAACCAGTTTAGTCACCCAATCAGAGCACTAGAAACATTGTTATATAATTAAGTTGGCCAAACATTCCAGAAATAAGAGAGTAGTATGGTACTGAGGTGAAGAATGCCTTAAATACTTGCTTGAATTTTTTTGTCCAAAAGTCTGCTCTGGTGTTTCATTATTTGCTATTCAGTGTTCATTGTTTGTTATTCTCTTGTTTAAACCAGTTTAGTCACCCAATCAGAGCACTAGAAACATTGTTATATAATTAAGTTGGCCAAACATTCCAGAAATAAGAGAGTAGTATGGTACTGAGGTGAAGATTTTACAAGCATCCCAATGAATTTTCTGACATAAAATATTCAGCAAATACTTGCAGGTAATGAATGTTTGAATAAAATTATGGTCGATTCCTGGAGAATTTGTGATAAGAGAGGGGACTAAATTCACAAGAATATGATTCACAATGAATAATTCAGTTGGAGCAGAACTAACATTTGAAACTTCGGTTTGCTTCATATTTCACAGATTTCACATCCTATCATTTATTTACCAAGAGTTAATATCTTTTAATTAGTTTTCTAGAAATCTGAGGACTTATCAATTACACAAACTTAAAAGAAAGAGTTCCTTTACATGGCTGTTGTTTTTCTTTGAAGTTGGTTCTGTTTTCGTAAGTATGAAAACATGGTTTAATTGGTCCTAATGAGGTGAAAAATGGTATTTACACGTCTGCAGAATGAATCTCTGAATATGTTAAATGGTAAATTCTAGAAATTCTGGAACCTAGGTGTCTTGTTAAACTTAGCTTGGTGCCTCTTGATATTTTCTGTTTTGTTGAATAGAAGCACTTTGTCTCAGTTTTTTTGCAGGAACAGGCGGTTACACGTGGGTTGATGTTAAAATGATATCCTTTTTTTTGTGTGGTCATGAATTATTTGATAACAACTGGAGACACTGGTGTTTTATGGTGAATACAATGTATTTTGTGTATTTGTCCTCTTTTCGGCTTACAGATTACCCATGAACAGGTTAGTTTATTTGTATTTTTAATTATTTTTAAAATAGTTCTTGATCTGCAGAGAAATAAGGATTCAGTGTTCTAAGACTTCCTAATAATAATATATTTGATACCAGTAACATTTATGGAATGGGAATTTGCTTCATAAAAGCAGAATTCTGGTACAAATTCTTTCATGGCACATTCAAAATTAACTTTCAAAAATATGTTGCATTAATTTATTTATAATTCGTTGTCAGTGTTGCTTCTGCCCTTTCTCCAATTTACTCACAGAAAACGAGCACAGAAGGAACACGGATGTAGTTGGTGAGAATTCCAGGCTGCGCGGGAAGTTCTTTGATGTAAACTTTAGGTTAGGCTGTTGGCCTCTGACTAGCTTTAGGTAAAAAGATAGGAGTTTGTTTTAAGTATGACACTGGTTTATCAGCAGAAGAAGGTTGAAGTGCTCTCTGTAAGACATATTTAACAAGTTTGGTAATGAAAAAATAGAGAAAATGATGAGATTATTGTATCGTGAGGCATATAAGCCAGAGGCAGCTTTTAAAAAAGTTTTGCTGTAGTTAGTTTAACCGTAAATGTCCTAAAGCCTTGTCGTCTATATGCTCTATGACAGACTGTACAAATAAAATTGTAGAGATAGTGGTTTAGCAGCTAACTATTAACTACAGCTTCCTCTGTGTAATACCAGATTTTAATTAGTATGAATTATGCAACTGCTTCCCAAAACTGGCAGAATTATATTATTTCTTTGGCTCCTTTTCTATATGCACAAAATTGCTTGAGTTACTCCTTCCAAACTGACAGCTGCAGTGTTGGCAAAATAGGCATGCTGCTCAGAGATACCTTACGTTTCTCTAGCGTTTGTCAAGCAGGGGGGGCTGCATCTTCACATAAAAAACAAAGCGCTGGTAAGGACGTCAGTTCTGAAAATGTAATAACAAGGAATACTGTAATTATGTATTAGGAGAAAGCAGAATGGACTAGCACTTATTAGTTCAACAAAGATGTGAGACTTGCTTCCTGGGAGGTTTTCCAAGCTTGGAAATAGCAATTTTTGCTGCTTTTCCCCACCCCTGTGATTTTTTTCAGCTGAATTTTGTGGCGTTTTGGGAACAGGAGAACACTTGGGCTGATGGGGCAATGGAGCAGCTGAGGAAGCACTGATTTAAGGAACACCCAAATTTTCATAGCAGTAACTTTGGCCTAATGCATTGCAGTGTATTATTAGGTCTATTTCTCTTGTATAACCATGCAAAAATAGGAGACTGAACAGAAATTGAGTGGCCTTAAATTTGAGGACTAAAGGATAGACTCCAACTAGAGTTGGTCCATCAGTAATGATGAGTCACCGTTACTCAGATAAATCAGTACAAAGCATATTATTGTATAGGGGTAAGAAACAATTATTTTCTTCAGAAAGTTTGTCCTGTAGTAATTCCTACAGCCTCCTCTGTATGCTTTTTCAGGTCTTTGTCCCTCTAGTTCTGATTTTTTCGAATTGCGTATCAGGAAAATTTGTCACTTTAGCCAAAGGTCTAAAATAACATCTTGTAGAACCAATTTCAGTTGAACTCACTGAACATTAAAAATCTACTGAGCTGTCCACGAGAGGAGTTCAAGTTGTTCTGCAAGACAGAGTCTGATTTGAAAGCCAGTGATGGCATCAGGAAGCTTTCTATTTGCTGCAGCAGGTTTTGGATTAATCAGCATTTTGTATGCAGACATGTTAAAGAAGAAATACATTTTTTTTTTTCTGTCCTTTGTATGTACCAGTAGATAGTGGATAATTGAGCTGCACAACGTATTAGAATTCATCACTCTTTCTATTGGGGTAAATTACTTGTTATGTATTAGTAAAGTTTTATTTAAACTTAAGAATTCCCAAGAGATAATTCACAAGAAGGTATCAAAGCAATACATGCTTGATAACACAAATTCTAAGTTCTCCACATGCATAATATCTAATCATTAAACAATTTCTGGTTTATGAAGCTTTGCTTTTGGAGAAGATAAGGACTAGTGGATATACCAGAACGGTTTCTGAACATCGAAGTAAAAATCTGTAAACTCTGTACTGCCTGAGGGTTTGGAAAAAACCAGACAGGGAGCGAGCGATATTTTGGACTATTCGTAGTTTCCAGCATCCTCAGATAAGGTGAAGTAAATTCCTTGATCCTCAAGGAAGATAATTACTAATTCTCTATAATGCCCCAAAGGAAGTGCCCTTATTATAATGCTAGATCATATACCAGTTTCCCTCTTATCTAATGTGACTGGCTAATTATTAAAATACTCCATTTTTCTCCAGCTGGGTAAACAAATTTCTAAGTCCAATTGGCTTCCATTTGCACTTCATTGCTTCTTGACAGCAAACACGGTAAAAATGAGCTGCCTCAGGGTGTTTATAATCTCCAAGGGAAAAAGAAAAATGTATGCATAATTTCTCTAATTTTTTAATATTGGGTTCCACAAAACATAGCACTTAGTTTTGAGTGCAAAACTGTTTTTTCAATAGGCTAATATCAAGTTTACAATATTACCCTTTTTGTAGGCAGGAAGGCAGAAAGAGTCCTTCATCAGCATTTCAAATCAGTTTCTGTTAGAGTGAAAATTGTCTTCTGAGAAGTGCAAGGTAATTAAAAGGTCAAAACAGGGGCAAGAAGTACATGGTTTTACTTGCATGCAGTATTTCATTTAGAAATGGCTCAAACCAAGTTAAACAGTGAACAAACTCTGCTGAAACATACTAATTAAGTATTTGGTTTCTTCCCTTCATATTAGGGGGCACAAGTCCATCAGCACATCTGTACCAATATATAGGGATTTGTATTGTGGGCGTTCTCAGTCACATTTCTGCTACAAAATACTGATCTGCTACAAGCTTTTCAGGTCATTTTCTTTATGTGTCAGGTCGGGATAGATAATTACTAATGGATGTCAAGGGATCAAATTATTTAAGAGGGTTCCAGAATCTCAGACAAGAAATAGCTACAGGCTAATAGTTTGTCGGAGCAGTTATTTTACCTGCCAAACGAAATTTTTAAAGCTTCCTTCAAAAAAAAAAAAAAGGCAAAAAACAAAACCACAACACCAAAAAAGCAAAAAAAACCCCACCCCAAACGAATTAAAAAAAACCCCAAAGCCTAAATAAGCTTAACTGTTGAATTATTACATATTATTTTGCTCTGTGCTCCATTTCCCTTTCATGTCACTTTTCATGTGAACGATTTTGCGAAGTAGCAAGAAGTAACATAAGAAAACCATGATGCTGGAATTCCACTTTTTCTGTATGTGCAGGCAGCATGGAAATGAGTGGCAATAAGAGAAGCAATTAATATCCAGGGCACACAATGTTTTGTGCCTTGTGAAATCTACTGGAGTAAAAAGGGTCTCCACGTGAATTTTGTGACTGTATAGTGCCTCTAGGATTGAGGGGAGGATGGCAACAGGTCATCCTCCAGTTTGGACATTCTAACTCCATTCTGCAGGAAGATCAGGGTTGTGAAGATGTTCTGGTGGTTATATTCTGCTATGTTCTGTAGCACAAAAATTTTGATGAACTAGAGAATTTTCTTGTTTCAATAAAATACAGTGGTAAGAATACCTTAGAAATAATCAGCTTGTTTAGTGAACTTTCTTATCTTAATGAAATACTAATGAAAAACTCCAGAGAAGTACATTTATCTGTATTATTAAAAAAAAAATTGAAGAAAATTATTTGCAAAAGCTGTCTTTCCTATTAATAATTTGAAGTTACGACCAAAAGTATATGAGATCTTGCTCTCATATAATACTAATGCTAAAATTAGTACACACGGAGCTAATGACAAAGCAAATGGCAGTTTCCAGAAGCATAATATGATGTTCAATCATACTGGCACTTGTCAGGAATTCATATATGCGTTCTCTTTATTCCCTCTCTGTATAGTGCCTTCATGCTTGGTCTTTCAACCCCCCTTCTGATCATAAGCCAAGACTTCCCCCTTATTGACTAGTGCATACTAATACACACGAGTTAATATGCATATATTAAAAATGCATGTGCATATATGGTTCTTCACTCACATATGGGGAATACTTTTGCTGTCGATGGTGACAGCATGGAGCCAATGGTGGTGAATTTAATTTCTGATAGTATGTGTTAGCATCTGGTTTATGACAAGGATGGCACAGATGTGGCTCTGGATGAATCATTTAATTGCTTCACCTGGGTTTTCTGTGCAATCATATCACTTTTTTTGAAGGAAAGAAGTTAGTGTTTCATGAAGATGAGCAAGCATATATTAAAAAAGCTCTATTAGTAAGAATTGATTAATACCATAAAAACACAACACAGATACTTCAGCATCTTCAATACTGGAGCAATATGGAAGGAGAGAGTAGGAGAATGTCCTCAAATTTAACTTCTCAAAGTGGAGGATCATTAAAAACCAAAAAACCTGAGAAAGCTGGTTACGTGCTACAAGTATAACCCATGTCATTCAAGAAGGAAAAAGCGTCCTTTATTGAGGAGCCAAATTGGCTGAAGTAGTATGTGAACATCTGTAGGTATTTGGCTTAGTCTGTTCTTGTGGTTCCTTCATCACACCAAGCCCTCTTCCCGGGTTCTTGTTTGTTTTTTTTCCTTCTGTAGAGCTTATGAATACTATAGTCTATGGGCAATCTATAAGGTTAAAAGAATAAAAAAAAAGGGGAAAAAAGAAGAAAGCACGTAATATTACCAGTCTGATGTATTCTTTTTGCAGAGATCCCTTTTGGCATCTGGCTGTACTCTTTTTCTGCCATTTGATCACTATATTACTACTAGATTAATAAACATACACAAAAAGCCAACAATGTAGTATAATGTTTTAAATTCAACCTTTTTGCAGTGTCTGAAATATCTTTTTTGGCACTGGCTCGATTTATGTGTGAGCTAACCGGAAGACTCTCATTAAGTAAAATATATTCAGATCTAGCTCTTATTCTTGATTTTCTTTCTGAACAAAACAGAAACATTTGTGCCAAGGACACAAAGAGAGAAAGATAGTGATCACAAAATAAATGCTAGCATGAGGGGTAGGGACCCGCAAAGGGACAGCCATCTCCAGGAACCACCTGGATTCCTGTGGGGAAGGGACCTGGCCTTCTCTCACACCTATGCCAGGTGTGCTAATGAGAGCACAAGGGGTTTTCTGGCTGCCTTGTCTTTAAGACTAGCTCTGCTCTTCTGACTAGGCACTCTATCCCAAACCGGGGAAATCCTGCATTGAAGTTATTTATAAAAAAGGTACAAACAAATGTTTTTTGGCGAATTGGCAAATGGTAGAGAAATGGCAGATTGACCCAACCAGGTCAAATGTATGTATCAACCCAGTTTTAAAAACACTATAAATACCAAAAGGTAGAAGATAAATGTGAGTATTGATAGGAGAGAAACACTGTGCTTTTACCATTCATTTTAGGACGAGAGGAAATGGCCTCAAATTGCGCCAGGGGAGGTTTAGATTGGACGTGAGGAAAAATGTCTTTACTGAAAGAGTGGTGAAACATTGGAACAGGCTGCCCAGGGAAGTGGTGGAGTCCCCATCCCTGGAGGTATTGAAAAGACGAGTAGATTCGGCGCTTAGGGACATGGTTTAGTGGGTGGTGGTGTTGGGTTGGTGGTTGGACTCAATGATCTTAGAGGTCTTTTCCAACCTTAATGATTCTATGATTCTATGATTGTTGGTTTTGTTGAATCACAGAATGGAAGACATGGGTTCTCCAGTTTAATTATGCAAGAGGTACAAAGGAAATAAAAAATGAGTATCTCCTTGGGGCCTATTAAAGAAAGAAAGAGGGCAGGGAATACCAGAGACTGAGATTGCTGTAGTGGTGAGAAAGGAGCAGAGGATAGCTGTGATAGGAACTGGCAACCTGAGAGCAGAAGGAGTTCTTGAGTATTTCAAGGCTGCAGTGGGCACTCTGGGGAAAATACTCAAGAAGCTAATGGAAACAATAATTAATATTTTATTTAAAATATTTATGAAAGTCGTGTCTTCAAATATTTCCAGGCTAATTCTATGAGGTGGGAATATAATGAAGCAGAAGAATTAAGGAGAAATAACGTAACTAAATGACGTGGCAAAGTTTGCTAATTGTGTTTGATCCAGATTGGCCACTTCTAGCAATATAAAGTGAATGGATTCTTGCTGTAGCTTACTGTTTCCTGCAGTACAGGAAACGTCTGCAAGTTGTATCCAGATGATCCCACAGTTCAGAGGAGGGGAAGAGCTGAGGGATTCTTGTGTCACACAAGACATTTGTGACGCGTATTTTGACTGAAGTTAATCATTCAGAAGCCTGTGCAGAAGATTGTGCTAATTGTCAGTGATAAAAATGGGCAAAACCAGCTACAGCAAACGAAATTGCTGAAGTGCTCTGTGCTTAGTCAGCTGTCTACATTCTAGATCATAGTAAGCTTAATATTTAGGAATGAACAGTAGACATATGTGCTAGAAACAAGAGCTGTGCACTTCCCCCCCCCCCTTCTGCTTGTCTCTTCTGTTTTAGAGCAAGCTGTCATAATAATGGCATGGTACATGCTCAGCCTTATGTTAACAACTTTCCGGAGATGATATACTATTCCCTTTGGGCAGCCTGCGTTGCCAGCATTTGGCATATGCACAAAGGGAGGAACTGAGAAAGGGAGAGTGGGTATTTCTGTGTTCAGCAAGTATCTGGGAAAATACAAGACAGCAGACTGTTTCGTATGGCTTAGTGATAGCCTGGTATTTTTTCACTCTTTTCCTTAAAAAGATAGAGAACTTATTAGACCTCAAATACGTTTTTCATACTATTTAAAAAACAAACAGACAAACCCCCCAAAAACCCCAAACAACCCACCCACAAAACCCACCTGAAACTGCATCGTACCTGCTTTGTTTTGGGATTGTTTTATCACAATGGAGGCTAGCCGAGGTTTGGAAAAGACCTCTGCGGAGTGAAGACTGATACCCTGCGGATGTTAGCCGAGTGCCTAATACAGAAAGGCAAGGCTGTCTAAACTGCACTGCCGCACATGTGAGAGTAGCGCTGGCACACAGCAGTCTGCAGAACGCTCTGAGCCAGCCTCCCTGAAAGCTGTAAACACTGGTGAGCTCACATACACAGTACCCTAATAAGATAATTCAGTATAATTTTTTTTTCATTTACGGATGTGGGATCTGAAGTATATAGGTCAGGTCAAATTTAATTCTGATTTTTAGCTTTTGGGCGAGAACAATGGTCATCCAATAATCTGCTCTTTATACCATAGTCATCATCGTGCCCCATTTAGAGTTTGTTTTATTTTATGGTGGGTCATTGAAGACACGGTTCCTAGCATAGCTTTGCATTGTGAAAATACCTTCTATGGATTTGGAGACAGATAGTCTCTGCCTCTCTGACAAGAAAGTGGAGATTATTTGTTCCACATACTCTAGCAATGGCTGACCCTTCAATTCCTCTTAGCCAGAGTTTTCAATTTCTAGATGTCATAGCCAAAGTTCTACTAGCTTGCTATTGTCCAAAAGGCTTGGTCTTTTTCCATATAAGTATCTGATTAATAAGAAAAAAAGTTCATTTTTTTTGTACGAAGCATCCTTCTGATATAGTCTCTTGACAATATATGAGCACCACTGACCACGCTCACAGACAGTCCATAAACCCAGGTTGTCAAAGACATTCAGCTTTCTGACGTGTCCTTGTCTCAGTGGGAGCTGTATATCCTTACATATCTTTAAAGCTCTGACCCCCAGTATATTTCAGTGTGCTAAAATATTGGTTTTTATCTCGGTAAGGCAGAATATAAACTCTAGCATAATAGCTATGCTTAAATTGCTTAAATACTATTTGTCGGGCTGTTAGGTGGATCCTAATATCTTCTCTTAATCTCTCTTGTTTGTTTGTTTGTTTTTCTTGAACAAGATTTCAGCAGTTGCAACTGTTTTTTGTCCTGAGCCAAACTATTAGCTCAGGGTTACGTTGTCTAACCAAATTTAAAGGAGATATGGTGGAATTGTGTGAGGATTTATTCCACTCACTCTTAAATTTGGAAGAAAGTGTATTATTCCAGAATAAATTTGAAAAAAAAAAAAGAGTAATCCCAGTGTATTTATTTGAGGTTTCTATGGTAATCTGTAATAATGCTGAGTGCAGTTTTTTCGAGGGCTTAAAGCCAAAGATTTTCTTTCCTCTAGTGTTTGGCTCACTCTATTATTAAGAATTTCCTTTACCAACAGACATCTAGAAACAGAAATATACCTTTTTTCCTTGTCTTATTTGATTTTGAGGAATTTAACATTTCCAGGAATAGCAACTTGGAATAATAGGTATTTAAAAAAAAAAAAAAAAGTTTTGTCCATCACCAGGGAGCAACGGCTTATTCTCAGAAAAACTGTATGTAACAAGCTTTATGTGTTACCGTGTGTTACGTGTTTCAGTGAGATTTGAACTGCCGTGGTTTTACTGTTTCAGTCTTGATTTATATTGGTATTAGTGAGGTCAGAATCGGGCTTACTGACTTTCAGGATAAAACATAACTCACCGTAGGGTACAAAAATAACTGTAAAAGTTCAGAGGATAGTAGCACGCTGTAGATCAGCGTTACCAATGTAATAAAAGCAATGTCCCAGTAGAGTTTTAGACTGCTAAACTATCTGTTATCTTGTAAGAAAAGGCGATAATGCCTATGTAAAGGTAGTATAATCGCAGTTACTATGGGAACCTGCCTTGGGTTAGGAAGTTCCCTGAGTTGTGTGGATTAAAATTTCTGTCTCAGTAATGCATCAGTATAATATTTTGAATAACATCTCTTTAAATTATCTCCCTGAAGATGTTGTTAAGACTGCTATACACGGTGTTCAACATAAAATAATCTCCTCTGATATAATTCTTATTAGCATACAGTTGTATGCATTGTCAGCTGATCTAACTAAAAGCAAAAAATTCCACTGAGCCTTTTACATGATTTTTTTTTTTTGTTTTATTGTTTTATAAATTAATTTTTATAGTAAGTCTTAAATTCTAAGAAAGTCCAGGATACAAGTCAGCTTCCTGACTCGGTGCTTTTTGCAGAGCAGCTTAAGCTGTTGTTATTTTTGAAGACTTCAGACAGAATTAACTATTTTCCCCGAATAAATCAAATCAACTAAGAAATATGTTTTAAAAATCATTCAGAGGAAATTTTCCCAAGTGCTGGTTCCTGAAAGCAATGATGTATTTCTAAAAGCTTTTGGTTTCTTTCTTCGATTTTCATTAACATTTGAAGTTCAGATTCTTAAAGCGGCTCCAATTTTTAGGTTCTGCTTACCCACAACTTGGGTCAGATTTTCAAAACGAAATCTGTGTTTTCATGGATACTTCTTTGTGGTTATCGTATGAAAAATAAAATGCCAGCAGACAGTAATTCCCATCACAGTTCTTACAGACAGTTTTTTTAAAACAAGCCCTTTTGAAGATTCACTTGTGATTTCTGTTCTTTTCCCCAAATCTAGTCCTTAGAGGCTTGTGTTGATACGTGGTGAGGTGTGAGTCTGTGCTACTGGCAGAAACATGCTGTGCATAGAAATACGACTGTTGGCTGGGTGAGACTTCCATCCAAGAACTGCAAATTTCATTAGCTGCGGTTCCACTCTATATTAATAAGGGGTGGCAGCTGGTCCTGTCAGATTCTGTGTTACTGCATTAACAAGGTGACCTTCACGAAAGCATTCCTAATTTATTATTTTAGAGAGAATTCATGTGAATATAATCCATTAAAAGTAATTATGTGCACGCTTTCTCCATTACTTTGCATTATGGGAAGCTATACATAACACAAAGTAATGGAACGATGTAGATAAAAATGAGTAAGTTATGTAGTGGTTAAGCATCTTGCTTTCTCTGATTGCCACTCTGCGTTGTCTTCCCCAAGGCTACTACATTATTTCTGCGTTGTTATTGCAAAAGGAAGTTAAAAATGCCAGGAGATAATCACCAGGAGAAAAAGGTGGAGAAATACAAGTCAAACAGCACGTAGGAGAAAATGTGCTCCTGGGGAGTGGGGAGAAATGAGAGTGTGGTGGCAATTCTACTTTCCTGACTAGCACAACACGTGATATTTCACACTGTGTACCAGCAGTCCACTGAGTTTAGCTCATGCCGTTGTTCTGAAGGCAAAGACATCTACTAGGCTTGCTCCCTTCCTTCCTAGCGAAAAATCTGTGGTAAAGATGGACAGTAGTCTGTATTTTGCCACCGAGTGTTGCTTGAAAATAAGCAGCAAGGGTTTTGCGACATCTAGTGCTTATAAATTCAGCAAACTGTCAAAACAATGGCAATAACTTTTGTCCTTTGACAACTTTGAAGGATTTAATTTGCCAGCAGGAAATACATATGGACAGTCATATCCAGTAGTAGCAGCTGCAACATAGCCGTTCCTCAACAGTTAGGCCTCTTGTCAAGATATGACGCCAAAACCTAATGATATCATAAATTGTATTTATTTTAATGGCAAAAAAGCCTGGCCAAAAATATTTTTCATCTGTTCCTAGCAGATGCAGTAACAAGTACATGGGGATATATACTGTGTGTTAAAATACAGCAGGCTTGGGTTGAACTGTACAAATACTTCCATTTCAACACAATCATTTGAGGAATAAGATACTGCTCAACCTTGAGTAAACTAATCAGGATCTGGTCCAAAACGAATGTTCACAAGCCTGTAGCTTGAGTTTTCTGATTGTTGGGATAGACTAGTCTCAGGAGTCAGCCTGCCACTTTGTGCTTGGAATTTTGTATTTTCATTTAGGATTACGCATCTGAGATGCGGCAAGAAGCACTTGTGCATCTTTTATAGCAAGTGCTGTTCGGACACTTCAAAGACTGTTTTGAAAAGGTCAGCATTCTTCTGTAGAAATAATCAAGCTTGGCACAGTTTTATGAACTCAAACTTTTTCCCCATAAAGCGTGATTAAAAATGCTACAACGCTAACTTTTCCGGTAGACGTGGTGAAGTTAAGTGGACTGTTTGTGAAAAGGGTATTTCCCACGTGAATTAAGAAAGAACAGTCCTGAGCGATAGGTCCGATACTGCTCGCAATTCATCCCGCTTGGAGGCTTACCCCTGCCAGCTTCCTTGGGGCTGTAAAGGGTCCTGTCGGAAACTGAGAAAGATGAAGCTCCTAGGTCCTTCTTCATAACTTGGATAGCTAATCCCTACTGTGGGA
This sequence comes from Aptenodytes forsteri, assembly GCF_000699145.1. Classification (NCBI taxonomy): domain Eukaryota; kingdom Metazoa; phylum Chordata; class Aves; order Sphenisciformes; family Spheniscidae; genus Aptenodytes; species Aptenodytes forsteri. Next base: position 4,308,892 of record NW_008795702.1, on the reverse strand, counting down.
ATTCAGCCAGGCAGAATCCCTAGAAGCTGTACTCTATTCGTTGCTCAGTCGCTGCTTTTGTATTTGTGGAGCTGGGATAACCTGGAAGCATAGACTGCAGTCTCCGTTACAAAGGATTATCTAATCTTCTGCAAAGGATTATCAAGATAAGTCTTAATTTCTGGTGTTGCTATGAAACACTGTAGAAGTGGTCCAAACCTGTGTAACCAAATGGTTGTGGCAATCTCTGTGCAGGTGCTTTTTCACCCAGGAATGTTTTTGAAACGTTTCTTCTGGCTTATTACAGTGTCTCTTCAGGAGTCTGAAATGAACTATGGGCCGTTGCACATAGCCACAAATGCTAGGCAGGGTTTTCATAAAGAAGTTAGTGCAGTTGAGGCTGGGGTGAAGTGATTCCTTTTCACTGTGGTCTGGCGTCTTTTAAACAACCTGTGTTCTGTAGATCAGTGGGAGAAAACACTCACCATATAGCCTTTTATCACGCTGTTGTTCAAAAACAAAATTTGCATGTACAGGATGACTAAACCACATATATTCAGTGTATTGAAAACAAGAGTCTAGAAATTGTTCTAATTGGGCAGCTAAGGTTGCCTACTGGTCAGATAAATCCCTATGCAGAAAAAAGGCAGCAGGTTAGCTGTCTGTTCTGTTCCTTATCCTCAGAGTATACTGTGTTGCAGCAGCCTCTGGCAGGCATAATTTCCTTGGCTTTTCCAGGCAAAGTGGAATTTAGAGTAGCTTTGAAGCTGCTCTAATTTACATCAGAGAATAAGTATATTCAGTGTGTCCCTGAAAGGCTTTTTGTTAGTGGGTCAAAATAATCCACTTTTTCTGACCCCTGGGCAAAACCTTTTTAAAAATACGATAATTTGAATCCTTTGGGCTTGGTCATAATGAATCTGTCTCAGAAACTGTAAAATTCCTGGTAAAAATAAAATATGAAGTCACCCTCAAACGTTATTCTTTCAGTTCCATTTTTCAAAACAAAATACTGCAAGGTCTCTGCATGAATGGCATACGTAGCAGAGTTGGAAAATGGATGTATTACCATGGTCATCCTTACTGTAAGATACAGCTGGCACCAACCCAGTTTTCGGTTTTACAGTTCAGATTCTGTGCGTGTGTCTTTAATAAGCATCAGAGAGGGACTGAAGCTCTAAGATACAGCTGGCACCAACCCAGTTTTCGGTTTTACAGTTCAGATTCTGTGCGTGTGTCTTTAAGCATCAGAGAGGGAATGAAGCTCTGGCCTGAACTGTTTGGATTGTGTGCGCGCTTACAAGCATCGGAGGGGGGATGAAACTGTCCCCTGAATTGTTTTCCTTTGCTACGCAAATGATGGTTCATATATATTTTCTGGTTTTGTCTATATCCTCAAGCTAAGACTTCTTTGATTTTTTTCAATACACTACGGGTTTTGGAAAGGCCTTTGAACGAACTCTGCCTATCAGTATTTCTTTTAAGGTCTCCCACTTTGGGCATCCACAAGTGGATGTAGATGAAGTCACTGGTCACTTTCTAACCTAATCATGGACTGACATGTCTTTATCCCTTAGATACATTTAATCTGTACTAAAGTACGACTTTAGCTGTGCCTCTGACTTCAGCAGGTGAGATTTCCAAATACACTTGAGTAAGAGAAGATCTAGTAACAGAGGAGAGCTGGCTGAGTCATGATTATAGTCCTATTAATTTTGGATGGGCTATAGCATATAGTACGTGGATCGCTGGGTGATTCTCTGTTCCAGCAAGAGAAGGGGTGAAAGGAGAAAATGCCAAAGGACAGAATATCTGATCATATCTGCAACCCCTATTTTAATCTGTTTTTGAAATATCGTAGCTAAAAACATCTTGCAGAATTTTCATACCAAGTGGTTTCTATTTTTGCCAGCACCACGCTTTCTTTAGCACATTTTAAAATTTTCTAATCTCTGTATCATTCTGAAGGGTGCTGAATGTCGCATTAGAAACCAGTTATTTACATGTTGCTGCTGACATTGTGTGAAAGTGTTTTGTCAACTTCTTTAATTTGCTTGTAAACAAGTATTTTTATCAACATTAGAGTGCTGTTATTCATGTCAAGTTGCACCTGCCTTTCCATCCATTTTCATGCCTGCAATATTCATGGACAATTAACTATCCAGCAAGCAATTACAGTCTCAGGTGTATTCTGGGTCTCCACTGAAAATAGGGCCATTGAATCTAATGAAGCCAATATTTCAGACTTATCTTTTAAATACTAAGGGCCAGAATGTGGTCTCTCTGCTCACTCTTGATTTGTCCCTTCCTCTGCTTGTAATCCTCCAGAGAGACATACATTGCGCAACAGTATAGTTGCTAAAAGTATGACTAGAGACATTGCTGTTTCTATTTAACTTCATTCCCTCCGCTTGTGCAGGGCATCCAGAGAGAGAAAAAAGTGCAGAACTTGCAAAATCTTGAGTGTTCAAGAGGTGAGATGCGCTCTCGTCTTCCTTTGCCTGGAATGAGACACAGGAATGACCAGAGTCTCCAAGAAAGCATTCTGTACAGGTATAGTGGAAACAATATTCATAGAACATTATGCCTGAGAACTGAATCCACTTTTCTTTGACAAATACTATAGAAAAGCATAACGTATCATCATCTTTTATAGTATTTTATACCATTTAATAAGTAGAACTCAGCATACCAGTGCCCCTGTACTCGGCACTGGTGAGGCCGCACCTCGAATACTGTGTTCAGTTTTGGGCCCCTCACTACAAGAAGGACATCGAGGTGCTGGAGCGTGTCCAGAGAAGGGCAACGAGGCTGGTGAAGGGTCTGGAGAATAAGTCTGATGAGGAGCGGCTGAGGGAACTGGGGTTGTTTAGCCTGGAGAAGAGGAGGCTGAGGGGAGACCTCATCGCTCTCTACAACTCCCTGAAAGGAGGTTGTAGCGAGGTGGGGGTCGGTCTCTTCTCCCAAGTAACAAGCGATAGGACGAGAGGAAACGGCCTCAAGTTGCGCCAGGGGAGGTTTAGATTGGACATGAGGAAAAATGTCTTTACTGAAAGAGTGGTTAAACATTGGCACAGGCTGCCCAGGGAAGTGGTTGAGTCCCCATCCCTGGAGGTATTTAAAAGATGAGTAGATGAGGCACTTAGGGACATGGTTTAGTGGGTGGTGGTGTTGGGTCGACGGTTGGACTCGATGATCTCAGAGGTCTTTTTCAACCTCAGTGATTCTATGATTCTATGATTATTTGATTAGCTATATGAATTGTGGTATAAAGGACCCTAAATAAAGAAATTTGGGGGCAAACTGTAGAGGATTTTAAATCATATTTGAGTGCCATGTTACTGCATTCCATTGAGAAGTATTGATAACAGTCAAATTTTGCTGAAGTTAAAGGTAGTTGCAAGGAGTCAGTATCTGGAGAACATACAGAATCTGATTCTTTATACCTGCCTCTATCTCTAGCTGTTATGCTGGGGGGAATCTAAAAGGCCAAAGAGGCCCTGCCAGTGCTTCAAAATCTATAATTTCTTTTAGCATTTGTGTAGATACGGTGTTGTCTACTTAACTGAGTGCAGAATTAGGAGTTTCTCATCCTTCTTATTCTCAGTTTCTTGGCTGAGATCTGCCTTTGTAAAAATCACATAGCAACCTGCTCCTTTACTTTCACCATTCGTGCAGTAAGGGTGAGCTTAAATATACTCTGCAGACTGCAGTGGAAGTTTTGTGTTTCCTTCACGCTTTCCTCCTTTCAGCTTGAACAGTATTAAAACAGAGAGGAGGTAGACTTGTAGCATCGTGCCAATTCTTGCCCTGCCTGCAAGCGCATGTGTAAGTGGTAGCACAGCTGACAACTCCAAGGCATCTCATCCTGGATCCAGCTTCTGCCAACTGCCTCCTACTAGTTGGTCTGCACACAGGTCTGGTACAGGCCTCTTGCTCTGCTGTCAGGTCACTTCATCGCAAAGGGAAAGCATTGTTATCTTACAAATAGGCAATCTTTCTCTATTATGGAGAACTCTTGGTCCTTGGAGATAAATAAGCAGAACGTAGTGCCAGTATAATGCTAACTCACAAAATATTTTCCGAAGAGAACAAACACAGCTCTAACGTCTTGGAATTTATCCATGTTGCTTCTGTGGTTCTGAAGTTCTTACAGCAACTTTTAATCTTTAGGTTCAAAATTGTTTGGGTGTGCAATACATCCTGGCAGGTACTTCAGTTTATTTGTGGTATCATTTAATTTATGGTTTATCTAAGTCCCATGGTGAGGATTACAAGTTAGGGATGTCTTTTCATGGTCTGCAACAATTGCTGCATAAACATTTCAGGATGAAAAGCAAGGATATTTTCTGGCCCGTTGTTTGACCATGTGCTTGCATTATATTCAGGATTACTTTCCTCAGCTATCATATCAAATACATTTTGATTAAACACCTCATTAGAAATAAATGAATTGTGTTCTTGGTAGTAGAACTGACTCTTATTCTTCAACTAAATTCAGACTCAAGCTGTCAGATCGTGTAAAGAGATATCCAAAACCAATGAAAACAAATCCATTAGTGTCAAGTACGTGTGTGTTGCTGTAACGTTACTGCAGCATTAATTATTTCTAACACGGTAACAAAATGGCACTTCCGTAAGAAGATAGAATATAGACTACATATAAACTGGATGAACGATATATAACTGTAGAAAATTGAATATCTTTGAATCAAAAGGATCTCAAGTTTAAATAAATTGAACAGATTTGCCCCATGTCTTCATAATTTATTGATTAAAGAAGCAGGCAAAATACACTGAAGACCTAATGAAATGCTTAGTGTTGTATACAAATTTTTTCTTTATTGCCTGAATTCAAGAGAATGGTTAGACGCGTTTTAGCAATGTTCACTAAAATCTTTTTTCAGAGGGGTATCTCCTTTAAATAATAAACTTTGTTACTGTCTTTGCCAAAATCTTGTAACAAGGGTAATCAGCATACAGTTGATAGTCGGCATACTGAAATCAATGACAGAGGTGATGCTTTCTGAAGAAATGTTGAAGATGCAAGATTTATGTTCTCAAAATGAAGAGGCCTGTCCAGAAAAACCTCTGTAAATTCATATCATTTCAGACAGGCAGAAAGAGTTTAAGTTTTACAAAAGGGTGGAAATGGAAATTGTTCTGTTCCCATTTTACAGGTGAAGAGTGGGGGCAGAGGGAACAAAATCCCCAAGAGAAGTTTTCAAGTCTAACCCTCAATTGCAAGCAATGGGAGGTAGATGTGAAAATGTACTTAGGGAGACTTTGTCATGTGTAAGCAGACAGAAGCATACGTTAACCTGAACTTTGATAAGGGCTAGTTCTCAGCAGTGATTAACAAAATATCCAGAAGATCTAAATGAAAACCTGAGAGATGTTTATTATGCTTACATAACATCTGCAAGCATCATTCGCTTGCGCTGTTTTAGCATTCAAAAGTGCTCTTTGTAATCCTCATGTAATACAGAATCATCACTTACCAGTAAAAGATCAGTAGAGAGCAGCATAACATAAAGGTGGTCTAAGAACACGATAATTGGGGTGGAGAGGCGAGCTTAAAACTGTGACCCCAGTGTTGCAGAGGCTTGCATGTGTATTTGTTTGAACTCTCGAATCTGCTAATCCCTCTGAATGTTATACTTTCAGAATAAGTCCAGTGTATATAAAGTCTGTGTAGAGTTATGGCTAGCTAGCCTCAATACGGTGCCAATCCGCAACACGACGTCACTTCTCGCAGCGATTGATATAGATGAGCACACGTTGTCAGAGAGAGTGAGAAGAGTCAGATAACCTGATCAGTTAGAAAATGTAATGGAAGCAGTTACCTGTTGCCAGCTGCTGCAGGGCAGTAGTCCCGCGGGCACTCTTGGATATCATCTCCGTGCGGCCCACCCTTCAGAACAGGTCGCTGTCTTGGCAGCCGCCGCAACGCCATTGCCTTATGAACTTTAAGGAGGAATGGATGAGTCGGAATCCAATTTTGTCTTGGTTTTACTGGCATGTCTGCTTTGTGAATAGCTACAGCAGATTAAATACAGAAATACAATCCGTTCAACCTATTGTAATTCAAACCAATATAGTGAAATAGGTATAAATGGAAACCGTTGCTTCACTCATCAAGGTTCATTATGCAGTCGCGAGGTTTCAGCACGTTGCTAGTTTTTTTGAGTGCTTGATCAAATATTTAGCTGTGAAATATTCTATACTAAATTGCTAATGGTCGTATTTAAATATCCTTTGTTATTGGTTCTTTGAAAGCCTCCCACCCTAAGGTTAGTCAATTTATTATATAAAATTTTTTTGTACTTTCAAAATAAAATAGATATATAAAAAAAATTCAACTGATGGTACTATAGTTGGCAATGTGCATCTAAATCTGCTCCCAAAATGGAGGAGTTTTTTCTCCTTATAAATTCAGAAAGACAAGTAATTGAAAACCTTTTGTAACAAAAATCCCATCAGTTTTGAACTGATAGCCCAGGTACAAGCTTTCAGCCTGATTTGATTTGAAATTGCCTGATAGTAAATGTACAAAATTGGGGGCAAAATTGTTAAAAGCTTGCAAAGTAAGGTTTGAGCTCTTGTCCAAGTAATGCTGAAAAATAAAGATGGTTTTTCACCCTGTATTTTTGCTTTTGTCTGTAAAATATTGCTCTTGGTGTAACTGCAGAGTGAAGACAATTATTCTGTAATGCTATGTTTTTGCTAGACAAGCACAGGGCTAGGATTCATAGCCGATTCACTCAATTACTGTTTTCAACAATGTTCTTACCAGGATACTGTTTTTTGGGCACTTAAGAAAACTGAGTAAGATAGGATTTTATGCAAGATGAATCATAAAGGAGAAAAAAAACCCAAAACAAACCACCAGCATATGGTTATTTGGCTTAAAAAACATAAATTGTCAATTTAACACTTAATGTTTCTTGAATTTTCTGATTTTTTTTTTTTAGTATCAGGAAACAAAGGTGTCTGAAAACAGTAGCACAATCAACATGAAATCTATTACACAGCATAGTAATTGCCTTTTGTGTGTTTCAAAATATAGCTGTGGTTCTAATTTTAGGAAAAAATTAATCCCATTTGTTCCAAGCACTACAGAATCCCTCTTGATGCTCCACTGGCTTAAAAAAAAAAAAAAAAAAAAATTCTGCAGCTGCTGCTCGTAACATTAATTTCTGCTGTGGAGATTATGCACTCAGTAAAATATTTCTTGCTCTGTCTCTTTTTAAACATACCCAACTAGGAAAGAAAACGCAAATAAAGCCGTATCAGCATTGCATCTTCTTATGGGATAAAATCCTGAATCAGCAAAAGTTGATGGGATGTTTTGCTGCTGTCTTTAGTGAACTGGGCACCTTTTTCATGCCTGATTTTTTTCTTTTTTTTTCTTTTTTTTTTTTTTTACTAACTAATACACAATATGTAAAGGTTGACCACATATTAAATATATTCAACTAACAGAAAAATAGATTAGGGTTTAGACAGTAGTTTGAGCAGCTAATCTATTTAGTGAGAATATTTTACATAAATCTCCTTCTGCAATTTAAGCTTGTTACTTGTCCTGCCCACAATGCACACAGAGTACAGTTTACTTCTGTTTTCTTCACAGCAGTCTCTTATAATCACCTATCACCATGTGAATCCTCAGTTTTTCCTCCCGTACAGTAAAGAAACCTAACTCTTTCAAGCAGAGGTCACATTTTCTAGATTTCAGATAACCTGATGATCTTCTCTGGGCTTTGTCCAGTTGTTTCTCGTCTTTCTTGAATGGGATGCTGTAAATCAGCTACAGCATTATAGCCTGTGTGATGAATTTCCAAAGCTTGTAAGATTTAGTTCATGTATTTATGTCCAACACCTCTACTTGTATGTGACATGTACCAACATGTGTATTAGTACAGTTGATTTTTTTTTTCACAGCAGGAGAGTTTTAATTTCGCTTTCAGCTGGAGGTCGAGAATAACCCCATATTCTCCCCCCGCCCCAAACTGTCATTGCTATCCTGTATTTTCATAGTACACTGAATATAGCACTTTATACTCATTTATTGCACTATATTGCATATAGTTCAGACAATTTATTTGTTTTTTTCCAAGACTTTTCATACTATTTTGTCAGAAATAGTTTCATCAGAAGAGAGCCTTATACTTCCTAATAGTACGCCGACCTTTTTTTGGATCTGCAATGCTATCAACAATAGTAAAAAAATTTAGCAAGTCTTTAGTTTGTGGCTCTAGGCAAAATAAAAGTTGACTTGGCATTGAGGAGATAACATTGATTCCAGCTGAATTTTTCTTTTTAACCATACAGAAAATCTGCCAAACAAATGGAAACCCTCAAAATGGAGCATGGAAGAAAACTTCCTTTAATTTTCAAATCCGTCCTGGCTAAATAGTAAGGCCAGTGGCAGGGAGTTGTCCAGCGCTTGCTAGGAGACTGTCAAGCAACTGCTAAATTAGGTTATCCAGAAAAGCTACTGCTTCCCCATGACGCTCTGCATTCAGTACCCGAGCTGCTAGAGGAGGAATGGTACAGCTATGCAACTAACCCAGATACACAGCTGCTGTGTTTGCTGCTCCAGGGACTCTTACTTCTGGCATCTAAAAGGGCTGTAGGTAGGGAATTAAGTAAATTGATGGTTCCTTCTAGAGGTGCAGTGTAAATGCCTCCTGCCTAACAAAACAGAAACGAAAGAATAGAAGCAGCATTTCAAAGTGAAGATAGGGGTTAGAGCTGAGGCATCTAACTGGCCATCTCCTCGTTAGAAATGTTTTGTTCCTCAGGCACAATAGGCGTGGGTGCTGTGTGCCCAAACTGGTGCTGGGACCAGGTGAACGGAAAGCAGTGGAGGGAAGTTTGGTGGCTCTTAGTAATCGATAGAGAATGTCAGGCAACTGTTGAATAGTTCCTGTATATACGCTGATCTTGTAGGAATAATACAAATTATATTATGACATATTATATACTTATGTCTTCTCCTTAGCCAAATGCTATGGGCAAATTTTCCCTTTATTGTTGATATTTGTATTATCTTAATGAGTAGCAAAATATACAGTCTCCTGAGTTGAATGTGAACAGTTCTCACCATCACAGTTTCTTGGTGCTTTAAATAATTCCACAATTTCTTTCAAGGGAGCTAGCCACAAAACATGCACACCAGCAGACACCTTGACTGAATATACACGTGTGCCCCGAATTTTGTGCTGATGCAGATGGGAGATCAGTTAAGCCCACCTATCCCTAGGCAGGTAACTGCAGCACCAAAGTTAGGATTAGAGGCTCCTTGAAGTTGTTACCCTGAGGGATTGGATGAATTGATACAGATACACAGTTTAGGATCACTGCGTTTCTAGGTTAATCATTTTGGTTAGGTGCTTATAGAGGTGGAATGGATCTAGGCAGAACTGGCTAAAATGGTTTTACTTTAACAAGGTGCTACCAGGCTGCATTCAGATTTGCTAATGTTTTGTGGTTTTACCTCTTTGAATTAATTTGTATTCGTGGAGTCTAGGGTCAGCGATATTTTTACACTACCCATTATGCTTGACCTAAAGGCAGAAAGTCAGATATAGGTGCCTTACACACGTAGGAAGATTTTTCAGCAATAATGTTGGATACAAATAAAAAATGCTATATGAAAGCTGTTTTCAGCACAATGCATGATTTGCTAGTATTAACAAGAATGGGAAGTACGTGTCCAATTCACTTCAGACATTGCTAAGATGTCTTGGTAGTACAGTTTGCCCATATTACTAGTTTTATTAATTTAAAACTTGTCTACAAGGAAAAGTCAATGGAGACTGGCTTCAGTAGGTATTTGAAAACATTAAATTAAAAAAATTTTACTTGTAAATAATGCATGATTTGCTAGTATTAACAAGAATGGGAAGTACGTGTCCAATTCACTTCAGACATTGCTAAGATGTCTTGGTAGTACAGTTTGCCCATATTACTAGTTTTATTCATTTAAAACTTGTCTACAAGGAAAAGTCAATGGAGACTGGCTTCAGTAGGTATTTGAAAACATTAAATTAAAAAAATTTTACTTGCAAATCATTTGCATCAACTCTGTCTATGGGATATCAGTAGTAGGACAGATTTTAATGGAACGTTGCACATGAGCACTAATTTTTTGTGTATGAACATATCAAATTTTAGAGTTTTTATTTGCTCTAAACATAACTTTTTTGTGTATGTTGCAAACCCAAGAAGCAATATATGCTGCAGCATCGATTATATCCCTGTCTTTGATTTGGACCTTGGATTTACTGTCCTAATTCTTTTCTAACTCATTGTCAGCCTGTGATTTTCCAGCCTCGGAAAACTGAACGGAGTTGTAGAGAAGCACGATTGTGCCTCTCTACACTCCCGCATCCTGAGGGAGCCTGTGCTCGTACGCTTGTGGTCTAATCAATGGGACTGCCCTTAGAAGCTCAGAATCAGTTTAGCCTCTTAAAGCTCAATATCTGTGTGATGAACAAAGAACATGAACAATGAAATATAGGATGCCTGCGAACGTGGTAAACGAGCAGATTTAAGAAGCAGAGTAGTTTCACGGGCAATACACTGTGGAGGTGAGGTGTCTCTGAAATACCTTGTTAAAGATTCCTCTTTACTTTGTATTTAAGGCAACGTTTGCCTGGAGGTTTGGAACGATTCTCGGTATGCATGGAACTAACATTTCATTCAACTAGGCAAACTGAGAGGAAATGAATAAACATTGACTAAGAATGAGATGGGTATTTTGTGTTATATCAGGCACGCAGGAGACACTGTATGTTGCTGAAATAATTACTGTTGGCATATATGCACATATGAGGCACAAATGGGAAAAATTGAGAAAGCCCTAACTGGAGGTTTCAGCTGTTTGCTAACAGTGTGGCTGCACTCGTCTCTCACCCTTAAAAATGTTCTTTACATTCTTAATGCTACTGGACTTTTTTTCCTATGGAAAAGCTAATGAACTGTTTAAACTAATGAAACCATCAGGCTGTTTTGTTTCTTCAAATAGCTCTGTTATTCTTATAAAATACCTTAGCGCTTTCCTTGGACCCTTGTATTCACCCTGTTGAATTATTATTTGTTAGATATTCTTGAAGGCTTGTAAGCTACTTTGGCATGGTTAAATTAAGAGAACTGGCATCCTTAATAGTTATTTTGTACAGACTGAACTGTTGTATAGTTGGTGAACCAGCCGAATACTCGATTGTGGTCTTTTCATCTACTGAGGGATGAAATTGAAAGGATTGCTATTGAAATGTGAATGTTTCTGTCTTTCAGCTAAGATTATTCTAATAAAAAATGAATAGCAGGCCAATTTTTGCGCTCACATAAACTTTAGAAAGTCATAGTGCTTTCAGTGGGTAGTATTTTTTAATTAGAATTTGCATTTTGGAAGCAGATACTTAGCAACGTCTTTTTTTTTCCCCATTCGATTACATACTGTGAATTAAAGGCTCAGGAACTGAGGGGAGGTAAAGTGACACTATGATGATACTGCTGCTTTGACATCTGTAGACTTGTGCTAATTCCCACCAGTTAAGCATTTCCCTAATGTGCTGCATGGAGTTCAGCCCCCATCACCAAAAACTAGATGTAACACTGGATGCAGTTTCCAGAAGTCAGATTTGAAAATTTCGACAATCGAAAGCCTTGTTTGATGTGCTATTTGAGGTTTAGCTCCTGATGAAGTGCAATTTATTCTTTCACCAGTAAGGGAGTCAATACCTCCTAGACAGGCATTAGGATAAATGCTAGATTCAATAATTAAGTGTTAGTAATAGTAAAATCCAAAATTTATCACATCTCTGCTCCCACTCTTGTGTTCAGCTATGGGAGGCTAGCCAGAGAGTGTTCAAACTAGTTCCAAAATTGTTATAATGTTGTTTCCCGGTGTCATTCAAAAGTGGGTATTTTCATATGGTACTTTTTCTCTACAAAAATTCTTACATGTATTGTAAAAATGTTAACGATATTGCTTTGCATGCTCTTAGATTTGAACAATTAGAAAAATAGCACGAGTACGCGCAGATATTTGCAGTGACAGAGGTGCTTTTCCAGAGGTACCAAAGCAGCGCTTTTTATATAGCTGTTTATTATGGATCCGATTCCTTTGCAGAGTAACCATGCCAGCTTAAGGAGTCAGATTTGTATTGTTTCTGCGCGTATCTGACAATTATTTTATGAAGTCATATGTAATTGTGACTTTTTTCCCTTTGTGGAAAAAATTTTCCAATTACTTGAGTTCCGGAAATAAGGTTTGCCAACTGAAAAACCCCCTCTGATTCCTATGCAGACAGAGTGAGGGATTTAAGAGATTTCACATGGAATACTCCTCTCCAAGCATCTCTGCTTTTCTCTGTGCTGTAGCTTTTGGCCAGTGTATCTGTTAGCCACTCTCATAATGCTGTAGCTTGAGCATACATCTGAACGTAAAAGTTTATGGTCTAATTGGCCACAACAACCCCATGCAGCGCTACAGGCTTGGGGAAGAGTGGCTGGAAAGCTGCCTGGCGGAAAAGGACCTGGGGGTGTTGGTCGACAGCCGGCTGAACATGAGCCGGCAGTGTGCCCAGGCGGCCAAGAAGGCCAATGGCATCCTGGCCTGTATCAGAAATAGTGTGGCCAGCAGGAGCAGGGAAGTGATCGTGCCCCTGTACTCGGCCCTGGTGAGGCCGCACCTCGAATACTGTGTTCAGTTTTGGGCCCCTCACTACAAGAAGGACGTTGAGGTGCTGGAGCGTGTCCAGAGAAGGGCAACGAGGCTGGTGAAGGGTCTGGAGAACAAGTCCTGTGAGGAGC
>NW_008795702.1:4276505-4296031 GCF_000699145.1 Aptenodytes forsteri | reverse complement strand
TTCTCCCAAGTAACAAGCGATAGGACGAGAGGAAACGGACTCAAGTTGCGCCAGGGGAGGTTTAGATTGGATGTGAGGAAAAATGTCTTTACTGAAAGAGTGGTGAAACATTGGACCAGGCTGCCCAGGGAAGTGGTTGAGTCCCCCTCCCTGGAGGTATTTAAAAGACGAGTAGATGAGGCGCTTAGGGACATGGTTTAGTGGGTGGTGGTGTTGGGTTGACGGTTGGACTTTGATCTTAGAGGTCTTTTCCAACCTCAATGATTCTATGATTCTATGAATAGGAAAAACCCATGGTCTACTGAAGTTGCATAACAAAAGACAAGCTTCTCTTGACATTATGTTTTAACTAATATGCAGATATTGCAACATATATGTACAGTGCCGCCAGAAAGGAAAAAGCAGAAGTCCTCAAGGACTTGCTGTGATGCAACCATATGCAGAAGGATCTTTCATAAAATATCTGGCTTTTAAGTCTGTCAACAGACTTACAGGTATTATTCTTTAATGGCTTTGAATTTTCAGAACGCTTCAGATGCCTGTGAAAATAAACAATAGATATCAGTCGAGACTATCTATCCAAATAATATTTCAGTCTCCCTTTTCTTCTAAACGTTGGTGGGGAGGGAACACAATTGAAACTTTTGTTAATGTTGCATGGACTGCTTTTCTGTTATCTTTCAAACGTGAATTGGATGAGTATTGAGCTTCTGTAACGCTCAATCACTTTGGAAACCCTGGATATTAGTTTCAATCTGTGTCTTAGTAAGCATATGTATAAACAAAAAACCACATTTGCAATTCACATTTGAGATGTCATCACTTAATAAGTGAATTTGAAATACAAGTCTATGAAATGTAACAGGTAAATTGCCAGTAAGAATGAAGCCTATTCTCCTTTCTCAATTAGAGAATCAGAACATCAGATGTTCAGGTATTTATTTTATTAGAAAACTAACAGTGTTTTTTCCACAGTCAGGGGAAGCATTTCCACTGACTTATTATGGGATATAACTTTAATAATTCCCATCTGCTGCAAGAAAACTTCTGTAAGAGCTATATAATTACAATAAACTGTAACTATTTCCACAGGTCTGTTTCTGTAGAAGAAAAATGATCTGTGTAGTATATCCCCAAAGTTAATAAGTGTACACATGCTGTACAGCTACAGCCATGAAATGTAAATATAATTTCAATTCCCAGAAAACAGGTAGGCATTTTTGAAGTTTGCCGCATATTTATTTTTAATCCACGCTTAACAACGTGCTGTGTTTCACAGAGACTTCCAACGTCTTCACACCATTTGATGAAGCATAACAAAATCTTTCACCATCTACAAAAAGTGCCTTTATCATGTAGAACCAGAGATGTGCACAGAGACTGACAGACTACTCTAGTGACTGTAAATCAATGTTTAGCTGTAGGGAAGTAGGGAACAAAGAGTCTTTATTGATCTACTGAAATATGAGTGAAGAGATAATGATACAAAGCTGTGTATCGTCCACTGTCTCCACGGGACGGGAGGAGCAAGAGACAGTGTCTCTGGGAGGACATGTGGCACGGCACATGTATGCAGATGGCTATTCTTCATTAATTTATTTGATCTGTTTTGCCTTTTGTAGCACTCAGATTCTATGTATAAACAGGAATTAAAGTGAAGGCAGCATTTGTTTTCTCCTCTTTCTTCCTCTTATTCCTTTCTCCTCTACAACGACGTGGGAATTCCAGGTTGTAATGTTTAGCATACATGTATACTACTTCTCACTGCGTGTAAGAAAACCTGCCCTGGAGAGGCTAACCATGGGTTAGGGAAAAACAACAGGACTCGGAGTAGACTGGAGGTCATGAAGGAAGAGAGAACAGAGGGTAACCTGCCTGATGTCTTCAGTTTCCTGCATGAGGACTCGATCGCAAAGCACTCCTTGTTCCACAGCTAAGGCAGATACTCATCCTCCTCTTCGTTATTTCGCAGAAGTGAATTTGAAACTGCCCAAGTCTCTGTCGTGCACTCTATATCAAAGCACAGGAATGCAGGAAAGACACTATGCAGTTGCAAATAAAACAAATTAGTGCTGGTAGGCTAGAGTGCAGGAAAATCTGGTTAATTAGAAATGGATTTTGTTAGAGAAAACATTGATTGAGTCTGGATTTATTCTGTTTTTTGTTTGACATGCGACACTGTAACTACTAGCTAGATTAAAAGGAATCAAAGTAAACATCGCTAAATATTCCTCCTTGCAATTTGGTCAATACAATAATTTTATTGTCTATCACCAGATATTATGTAGCTAAATAACACTTATTTTTCAATCATATTTAGTATCTCATGGAGGGAAAAGTCAAGAATACAGCTTGTCTCTCTATCTACTCATATAGATATTGTAAATTTCCCTTTTGTTTTTCCATAGATGAAAAATGATGGTGACACTTTGACTTTTCAAAATAATTTGCATGTAATCTTTTAAAGAAAGCCTGGTGTTTTAAGCACATACAGCTACTGACCCTTCTAGTTCAAAGAAGGGAAAAAGAAAGCAAGAAGGGAAAAGAATAGATACAGTAGAATAGATACAGTAGGTGGCACTTTTCCTGGCTACTCTTAATACATTATTTTTTCTTCATGCTGTGACAGTTTAAATTTATGTATGGTCGTACTGTCAATGCAATGTCTATCCATCATAAATGCTGTATAAAGGTCAGAATAGAAAAATGTCACAGCTTTAGGAGGGGAGGGTTATAAACATTTATCTGAGCCTAAGTATTGGTGAAAAAAATCTAGGTTTGCTGTAGTCACAGTCAAAAATACTGTCAGTTACAGTTTAACTATATATTTTGATAAAGTAATTTCATTTAACCAGGCACCTTGCATAGTAAATTAGCTATGTTAATGGAATGCATAAAATAATCATAGCTGATGATTTTACAGTGCACTGAAGTGAATGAATGGACTTCAGTATTAGTTAACCTTCACTGGAGTTCTCATTTTATGAATATAATTAACATTATAGGGCACATTTAATCTATTTGTCTTATTTATCTGCATGATCAATGCTGTTCAAGGTATGGAACTTCAGGTTTCCATGTTTCTATCTATACTATGATGCTTCCTGTAGCTATCAGACATATTTCTCTGCTTCTCCAATACTTGAAAAAGGCTTGAATAAGTGCTAAGACATATTTATCCTACATATCCAACATTTATCTGATAGTCGTAAGATTCTGCATCACTTCCTGGCAGAAACTAGAATAGGTAGAAGGATGGAGACAATTACTTTAATTCAGAAAAAGATGGTAGGCGTTAAATGCTGGTAGTTTTTAACTGTAATACACCTCTGGGTGTTCTGTTCAGGTAGGGATTCCCCACATCATTGAATCCTATGTTGTGTTACTTCTGGCTGTTGGGTATGGCAAGAAAATAATTTATCCACAGCCAACATGGGGTCCCTTCAGGTCTAAATCGAAGGTGTTTGCGGTGCTATTTTGCGACACGTATGATGTACGGTAATCAGAAGGTATTAATTCCCTGCAGTTTGCCTGTTGAGGGCAATGTAACTTGTTTCGTTGCGAACTAGGCATGGGTGGGGGGCTAGGAAGCCCAGCTTACTTGGACTTGGCAAAAGCAAATTCTGTTCTCTGCTGCATCCTAGTCTTCACTGGTGTGCTTTGAAATAGCCTGTAAACTATACAGTTTGCTGTATCTTACCACCTAGTCATCTTATCAGCTGCTGCATTTTTGTTTTTTAGTAGTCTTATGAATTTGGAAACTGAAGGAAATGTTCTAAAAGCAGGTCCATCTACAAGAGTAGAAGACAAACTCGGGAAGGAGAGGGCTGCTCTTGAAATCACACACACTGGTGTATCTCTGTTTCATTTCTCATTTAGTATTTTAGAGACTAAAGCTCCGTTTCCTTCGGGGTTTTAGCTCCAACAGCACATATTATTGAATTATGTTTTCTAGGCTAAACAAATAATGTAGGTTTAAATTCAGGTCTGATGTTTTTATGCTGCTTGAATAATCTGATTTATTACTGTACGTGGTGTTCCTGTGTGGTATGATGTGCTCTCTTTCATTGTAATTTTCAGTCATGTGTAATCTGAATTCCATAAAAGCACAAAAATCCACCATTTCTGTCTTATCAATACGGTCTTAAAAACAAACTAAAAATCCCCCAAACATTAATTGAAAATACTTGTTGCTAGCAGATGTGAAGAAACTGGGAAAGTTTGTCTGAACCTAAATATAGCCGTATATAAAGTCAGAGCATTTGAAATTGTTATAGTATGTAGGAAAAGGCTGTTAAAGTCAGCTATCAAAATGAAACTGCAAAGGTACGTTAAAAAATATAAAATATGAAACTTTTTACTATGGGAAAGTCAACATAGAAAATGCCATAAGGAAATTTCTCCGAAATATGAAGACTTACACTAGAGTTGTTATATGTAAATCCACAGAGATTTTTTTTAACCTGCAGTCTCTGTGAACGAGAAATATATTCGGCTTCAAATGTTTGTCTTTATTCATGCTGCAAAGGTAGCCTGCTTGTGCAGCCACCGTCACTGCATTACTGGAAACAAAATGCTCTTTCAGTATTGGTACTGAATTGAATGTTTTCTAAGGCCACTGAGGTGAGCAAATATCCGTAGAGAGAAGAAAGAATAGCACCAAACCCAGTATTTTCTTTCCAGAACCCCCAAAGTCATCAGTGTGTATAGCATGCAGTTAGCAGCACAAGTTCTGAAGCCCATATCAGACTAGAAAATGGCTAAATCAGAAAAAAATTGCTCTAGGTGAGGTAAATTAATTTTCTCTGAGAATTTTCTGGCATTCTGAGGGGCAATTTCCATGAAAGTATACTAAAGTTCTCAAATCTTAGTGAAACAAATGCAGTATTTCAAAATATATATAAATTTAATGATATCTGAATATTGAGTCTGTCCCCTCTGATTCTGAGAGGCGATGAGTAAATCTTGATCTGTTCTTTCTTCTACAGCCAACAGGGAATATTTTCCTGGTTCAGGACCTATCCTGAGTGAGTACAGGTTTGGCTGGCTAAAGACAGAGAAGTATGCCAGGAGTAGGCACACTTTTCCCTTCGGCCTTTGAGGGAAGCTATGGAAATAGTAATTAAGGTTGAAGTATTAAAGTAGGATGTGTAGGCTCAGAGGCAGGTCCTATGGGAAGATAATTTTAAGGCACCCATGTGCCTTAAAGGCACTCGCAAGGACTTAACTTTCTCTTAGTGTGAGCTATCACCAAGTTCGATTGTTGAGGAGCAGGGACAGAGGGTGAGTTAATCCACGTCTGGTCCCTGAAGCGGCATGCGAGTGACGTGAATGGGCTAAGACCTCCTGGAAGAAAGTGCTGACAAATGGGTTGCAAGAATGGATGCCGACAGTGTTGCTGGTAGTCCAGAAATGGGCTCATCCACGTACCTTGATGGAAGAATCCCTGTGGACACTAAAGTCGGTGACTTTTGTAGTTGGACAGACAGCTCCCTGCCGCTTATCAACATGTGTCTACCAGTTCCTGTGCAATTCCCAACATGTTGTTTGTGTTGCATCTAATTTCTGCCAACCAATGCAATTGTTGGATGGATTACATTCTTCATAAGGTTAAGAACTCCCTTCCATTCATAATGGCAAAACAAATCTCTCTCCCTTACGTGAAGTGAAATATGTTAGCTTTGCAGTAGTAGTTCAGAAGCAAGATATTATTCAGAAGTATCATATTATTCTACAAGTTAAATCTGTGTGTGCAAGGATGTTTGGGGTGAAAAGTGTCTTTTCAAGTTTGACCTGGATTTGTTTTAAAGCTATTGAAATATTTTACGTCTTAACATCTGCTGTCTTCTCCTTTCAAAAAAGTGTTTCAGAAGAAAACTCTCTCCCTGTTGCATAAGTTCATACAATCTAACAAAAAAAAAGTAGTTCTTCTCATACATCTTTCTATATGTTTATTGACATCTTTCATTTTCCACCAATATTCAGAGTATTTTGGGGCAAATCTGATATAATCCCTCATTCTGTATTCCTGACCATTGTGCTACTAACATCAAGTTACAGTAAGAAAAGTGCTCATCACTAGGAGTTTTTCTCATGGTTTGATCTTGCTAAAGTTTTTAAAGGTACTTATGTGATTTAAAATAGTGTTGTCAGTAACCTCTTGATTTAGGGAGATTAAAAATAATTTTTGAAGAATCATCGTTATTTTGTTGCTGAAGAGTGAGCCAAGAATGATAGCTGATAGTTCTTTCGCAAACATAATCCCTTATAGCGTTCTTTCTATCTATTTATGCACAGAGCTGCTGATGACTGAATGGAAATAGGATTTAGTGGGATTTAGTAATACTCTTGGTAGAAAGGCTCAACTTCATGTGCAAGTTCTAGTGGGACTTTTCTTTCCCAAAGATATTTTTATTAGCATTTAGATACTTTGAAGTGTACAAAATAGAGATCCAGCTCTCAAGCAAAGTAAGTCCCATCAAAGTATTGTTGTATTGAAATGTAGACCTTTATAGAAGCTGCATACTAAACTCGTGAAGATAAAATGTGGACTTATTTCTTTAAGGCTTTGAAGTGTCTGTTCTCTCTCTTGTTATTGACTGCATTTAATACAGTCTTTGAATTTATGCTTGATACAGTCCTAGTAAAATAGAATGAAATTATCCACAGCTGGTCAACGATAAAGAACCATGAAATAACCATCAAGTACCGGACACTCGTCCTCATACAGTCTGAGCCTCCTCCATATGATGTGTGTTTGTTATCAGCAGTGACCCTGAAAATGTCTTCCGCTTTCCATGAGTGGCAGATTTGATACAGCTGCTGCACCCTGGTGTGACAACGCAGACAGAAACTTAGCTGTAAAACTGACTAGTTATATAGGTTTATACTACCACGAGGTAGGCATGAAGCTGGTGCACCATCTTCCCCCCCCCCCCAAAAAAAAAGCCTCAGTGGTTGCGAGCAACGCAACTGATACGGTCTAGCAACTTCAGCTTCTGTAATGAATTATTAGCCTGAGAAAACCTATTTAGTACCTCTTGAAATTATAGCTGAATGCTAGGATAGCATCTCAGACAATATTGTTGTAAGTGATACCGATGGATGGGTTCTGTAAAATTGAAAGAATGGAAGAATTTTTAGAATACTAATGCAGTAAAAGCTATGTCTGTCAGCTGAGTCAGTGAAACAGCAACAATCGGTTACTTAGTACAGGTTTGGAGATTCTTGAACATGGTTTACTGAGCCAGAAAATTGTCTAATAAAGTGGCTTTTTGTATAGATGTTTTGTGTAAATTCATGGTTATCTGCTAAATTACATTCCATGTAATTTTGTAAAAGAGTTTGAAAGGTATTTATTTCAGCCTTTTCTGCTGAAGTTAGATGGATGGGTCTGGATCAATTAATCAAGAAAATACTTCCTGAAGGAATGATAGCTATTTTAGAAAGAACTCAGATATTCAGAAAGGTGAGGCTGGTGTCTTCGTATATTCTCTTAGAAAGATTTCAGTCTGTGGTGTTTTAATATACCGACTTGGAAGCTGAGTAGACAAAGAATATTCTTATAGGACTACTATTGCATCTTCAAGGATGAAAAGCAAAAAAGTACAATGACAATAATTGGGCTCCTGTCTCTGATAATAAAATTAAATGGAAATACGGAGGCCTCTAACTCAGTCTGGTGTATTTGTAAAATAAAAGGCGGTGGTTAGGAAAGATGGCTGTTGTTTACAAGCATCTTCTATACATACACCACAGTATTCACTGAAGTGAATAAACAGCCAGTTCCTGACTCATAAATATGTAGAAGTAAAGGTCAGGTTATCTGGTGGCTAATACCTGTCAAGATTATCTGGCTTGTATTTTTCCCAAACTGTTTGGGTTTCTTTAAGCCATACCAAGACAGGCTGAATCCCCTCAGTATGCCTGAGGTTTGTTTTTCCTTGTCAGCTAGGCACCTCGGCAGGGCAGAGCCAGCCAGGAGAATCACCCGCATGAGGGGCTGGTGGAATTCAGACAATCCCTCTAATGCTTCTGTCCTTACCCAAAGAGGTTTGCTCAGCCAAATCCATCAGTAGCTCACCATGATCTTCGATGTAGCTATTGTAACATGCTTTTGTTTTAACCAAGGCAATTTTAAAAGTTCATCTTAAATTTCTCCAAAAATGGGAAAGTCAGTTTGCTGCATCTTGCTGTTTGTAGTTGGTGCTTTTGTATTTCGTACTTTAACATTTGTATGTTATTCCATCTGTTTGTAGTTGGTGCTTTTGTATTTCGTGCTTTAACATTTGTATTCCACGTGCAATGTTACCTTTACTATAGTCAAGGTAGAGGTCTGGAAGGCTCTGTATTTTGTGACAATTCAATACCCAATTTTGTAATCACGTTTCAAAATTATAGCAGATACTAAATCTTTTCTGTTTAACTTAACTTCTAATTCAAATCAATGAGTACTGCGTTTTTCTACCTCATGAGACACTTTTGGCTATTTTTCCCAGTCTATGTGGCAATATCTATCTAGTTGTTTATATCCCTTTTTTTTTTTGACTTCTTAACCCTAGATTATTCCATTTATCCATTTTACAGCATACCCCACAAACAGTTTTATCAGCTCAAAGAGGCTGTGAGTTGCAGTAGAGAGGTGGAAACAGAGACAGGGAGAGAAACATGGGAAGCTCTTTAACTGGATTTACTATTACTGAAAACGAAACATAGAACTATACTCTATAGAACCTCACGATTGCAGTCTTGATTCATGCCAAGCCTGTAACAGTCATTGACAAAAGAGAAATCACGCTATAATTTTTCCAAGTAAATTACTCATCCCATAAAATCCCCAAAGTTAAGGATCTTTGTTAAGGACAAATTGTTAAAAATCGATTAAATGCTGGTATCTTATGTGTATTACCAAAAGACAGCCCACAGTAACCATTGTTTAATATTACCTGCTTTTGAAAAGCACAAAGTCACGAAGGGTTATTCATAACAAGTTTCATAAATACATGTGACTTTCTAGATCAGTAATTCAATAAGTGCAGGAAAGTGCGAATCAATGGGACAATGTTTTAATGTTGACCTTCTTATGTTTCTTGAAGCATTGCTATGTTTATATTTGGTCTTTATAAATCTGAATGGAAGAATGCACCCAAAAGCGCTGATAAATGCTTTAGATCTAAGTATGTCGGAGATTCAAGCAGTCAGAGTTTCAGGCTATAATGAATAATGCATCACCTAATCTGACCTTTCCTATTTCACAGACCATTACACTTCTCCAAAATTGACTCCAGCATGGACTCCTTGTTGGGTCCGATAGCTTGGGATTGACTGAAGCAAAACTGTGGTGTAACTGATGACAGTTCACACATAGCCAACATCGCTGGGTACGGAAATCTCCTCAGCCAGTTCTTTTACAACTCTTACTGATATTAAAAAGTTTTCTCTTTAGGAGTTGTTCCTTAATGCCCCATTTTAAAATTAATGGACAGTATTGCTTGTGTAAGAATGGAAATGGAAAACAGAGCATTTACTAAACTGATATCTAATGATGTCTAATTACTTGAAACGCTAAAGCCCCTTGCCTGTAACTTCGCGAAACACCTTGTAAAAGGGCTCAGAAACTTTACAGGAGTGGGCCCAGTAGTGTCAGCGAACGATAATCCAGCTGATAATATTGATAGGTGGATTCAGACAAGACCATATCCAAACACGACAGTGCGGCCAATTTGTTTGTCAATGTATGTAAATGTATGCTAATTTAAATGGGTTATTTGGCAGGCCAGAGGAGTCCCTATTTAGTAGCAGATAAGTAAGGTATCCTAAAAGAATACAAATGAGAAAAAAGTTGTAAAACAGCCTGATTAGCTTTTCTAGGCCTGCTGTAGCTGTCTGCTCATTTATCAAAATTTCTGTAATAAATCTCTCCCATCTCCCTCACCTAATTCCCGGGAGGCCAGGTGGCAAACTTGGAAAAAAAATGCCCTCTTCGTGCATCTGTGCCAGCGAGTGGACTAGCTAGGCAGTGGCATGAAACTTTGGCAAACAGGGCTTATTCTGTCAGACAGAAGCTGTTTACAAGTAAGATTGTTTTCTTACAAAGCTTGTTACACTGTACAGTTTGCTTGACTTTATTAAAAAGGTTCCTTTGATTATTCAGGTGAGCAAAGGAGGAGCATTAGGATTTCTCAGGACCATCTGCTGAGAGCTTTACAGCTTCCATAGGATGAATATATTGCTGGTTGCACCGCGCGGTGGTAGCTGCCTGGGCACTGGGGTCCACGGCTGTCCCACCATCTCTGGCAGGCTGCAGCCCCTGCACAGCGTGACAAACTTTGTTGCAGGTAGAAGAAATAGCTCCATTTCAGGGAGTCTGGCTAACAAGGGGGTAGTTTTCTTATGTTGCGTGCTGTTGGAATTTTTTTCTGGATGTTAATGCTTCAGCCAGTGTGTAAGCAATTGCCCAGAGGTGCTATGGTGTCTCCAGGCACGGTTGTAAATACCATGTGGATTTCAGGTACAGCCATGTGTCTGTATTTACATCTGCATCTATGCCTGTAGTATCTGTAAAATCAGTTCTGTGTTTTTTCTAAATGCAATTTGGAAAGGAAAACATAAAACTGAAATTTATGTAGCCCTTTCATCTAGATATATTTGATGCACTGTATATACTGATTTCTAATTTACATCTTTAATAGAATATCATCTTACACCGCAGTGTAAAATATTTCTATTTCCATATGTTTTCTTACTCTGTTTTAATATGGCAAATAAGCAGTGTTCCATGCTCATAATTATAGGATTTTCTGGATTTTTTTGTGAGCCAGTCGAATGACATAAATAGCCATTTTCATATGGTACATAACTATCCAATTCCATAATTATCTAGGCGTATGTCATGCATATTGACAGTCAGTAAATACTAACAAAATCAACTGAGTTGGTATTTACTTAGTATATTCTATTGAATAACTATAACTGAATGCTATTAAGCTAGAGGATGTATTGTGAAACAGTCCATTGGGATAATTTTATTTATTTTAATATGTTATATTTTACAGTGTTTATTGTCTTTCAGATTAGGGGCTCTGCTGTATATGGTGTCATTTTTCTGTTCTGTATCATGATGTTGCTATACTGTTAGAATAACAGCACATTAACGTTTGCCGTAAGAGTGCAGTCTAGTCTTTCGGAGTGAAATTCATTCCTGGGCGTAGGGCCAGGACGAGGCCTGTGAATCTCCCAAGTCCTACTTCAGCTCTCAAATCCAGTGTAAAAGCATATAAAAATTGTTATGTTTTCCTCCCTCATTTGGCCTGGGGAACGGAACTGCTTTTGAGTATACTTTGACGAGGTTTGTGCTCTGAAGCGAAGAGAGCTAGCCCAGAGATGTAAGAGCCTCCCATATGTTTAGGTAGGTACCCGCTGTTCTTTCTGAACGCGTATGTGCAGCCCCGTGGGTCAGTGCAAAGCTCTGCTAAGGGCTGTGCGCCAGGTTATACCCCACCCCTCACGCTGCCCTGCCGTGGGAGCATCTTGGGTTGGGTAAAATGCTCTGCGCTGTGCCTAAATCCTCTTCACGACCAAGGGAAGCTAGTAAAGTCTAGCAGCGTTGGAGTTCCTGTAAGTCAGTCTGTAGGAAAGATAGACCTTTGCAGGTATGCAAAATACGGGCAGTGTAAAAATAGTCCCATACAGCACCCTTTGGATTTCTTCTCCGTGAAGGGAAACAAAGTAACTCCGTATAAAAGTGACATTTTTTCCTCAGAAATCATTGGAGGCAGCTATCCATGGCAGGCGTGCCATCATTATGAATTAACCAGCCGCCTCTGCAATACATGCCACTGAGGCTGGAACTCTTGAGTTAAAATTAACACCTCGCCAATGAACAAAGGCCTCCTTACGAGGCTGAAAACAGAATAGGAAAAGCCATTAAAAAAGCAGTGTAAGAGTGTGGGAACTGAACTTCTGGGCACAGAGATTTGCTTCTGCGGGAGAGCTGATGAATGGTACGCTGACTTGAGATAGTAGAAATCTAACATCAACTCCTGGTGAGCCAAAGAAACCCTGTTAGGCTTAAGTGAGCTGTTCTCTGTCCAAACTGCTCAGCTGGAAGAATGAGATTTGTAAAAATTTAAATTAACACCTCGCCAATGAACAAAGGCCTCCTTACGAGGCTGAAAACAGAATAGGAAAAGCCATTAAAAAAGCAGTGTGTGTGTGTGGGAACTGAACTTCTGGGCACAGAGATTTGCTTCTGCGGGAGAGCTAATGGTACGCTGACTTGAGATAGTAGAAATCTAACATCAACTCCTGGTGAGCAAAGAAACCCCTGTTAGGCTTAAGTGAGCTGTTCTCTGTCCAAACTGCTCAGCTGGAAGAATGAGATTTGTAAAAATTTCCTCTCTTTCCTGACAGAGTGGAAACTGTTAGTGTCTGTAAATTGCCTTGCAATCTTGAGGAGGTGGCTGCTACAGAAATGCCGGGCGGTGTGTGCTCTTTCTCCAGGAACGAGCTACTGTTAGCGCTGTAGTAATGAGTTAAAGCAGTTCTCCTGTGTACTTTACTCCAAAAGGCGGTTGTCTCTCGAAGTGCAACACTTGACAGTGACGGTCCTGAGTAACCATTAGTCTGTAATGTCCTTCAAGGGTGACGGTAAGCCCGGCTTACCCACGTGAGGGGAAGCCTAAATAAATGGCCTGTCTGCATGGTGCGACACAGACTTGGAGCTTAACTCAAAAGGCATAAGCGCCTTTGACAGGATGCGCGCTCGATTACTGTGACGCCTGGTTTCCTGGAGATGGAAGTGCTGCTGGACCACCTTGAGGGTGTCATCCAGAAGGGTGAAATGGATGTCTGAACCTGCTCTGGGCAAAGATGATGGTAATTTAATTTCTCACCATTGCAGATATGAAACAAAATATTTCCTTAAAAATAAAGAAATAAAAGGGAAGAAGTCTGCTTTAAATTATTTCTGTAGAGCAACCCATGATATACAATCAGTAGTGCTTGTAGGCAGTTTTATGGGCCCACTAGAGCTAAATTTTACATAACTGGGAAAATAAAATTAGGTGTTCTCCAGATGAAGCGTGCTGTGCTATAAATTTTCAGTGCAGTTTGAGTTCTGTCTGAACAGCCCTTCGTTAAAATTTACACTGCAAGATGAGAGGGGTTGGGGCAGGTTTAGGTGAAGATCGAGAAGATTAGAACAAACAAAAGAGGAGAAAATGCAAAGAAAAATAATCTGGAGTGGTTTGTACACGTGGCTGATACTGTGTGAGGGAAACTAAGGGAATGGCTTCAGGAAGCTTAAGAAAATCAAAGGGGTAACAGTTCAGTAATACAATATGGTACATTTCTTTTAGATTACTTTAAAACAACAACTTTGCTGTATAGGTATTTTCCTCTCCAAATGTTTTTCATGCGGTCACGTTTCAAACTAACTTAATGTATAACTTTAGATAAAGGACGTATAGCAGTTGACGCCTATTTGCACAAAAATCCATTTTCCTTATTCTCACAGAAACTCAAAGCAGTGAGACTCAAAGCCAACAGGTCTTTGGAGTGGAAGAGTTCTCGTCTATGTACACCAGCTCACACTACCTTAGATTGGGAATGAATGGCTGCAGAGGGACTGCGCCTGCTTAAGCAGCCCAGCTTGGACTCTGGCCTGTGCACCTGCAGAAGGGAGCAGCATCCATTGGTTACCAAACGTATGCAAGTACTCCATTCCTTCTGGCTGCAGGTAGTTGCCTGGGACCCTCTTCTGGGTCCCTGCCTCTCTCCCCTCCACCTCCTGATGTGCTGGCTGGGGTAGTAGCGCTCGCTAGAAACCTAAAATAAGCTATTCTGTCCACTGGGAGCAGACAGGAGTAGAGAATAGTTGGCAACTGCTCTCTACAGAATTTTGAAATTCGTGGCTTATTTGATGCTTCAGTGTCTCGTATTAACAGTAAATGTTTTCATCTTAAAGGGCTCCAAACCATTTATGTTAAAAAAAAAAAAAAAAGAAAGAAAAGGACATGGAATCAAACCTAGTATAGAGTGAAATATACAGCAATCACTTTAATAAATTTATAAACGCCACTGCAAGTGCAGTTTTAGTATTGTGAGTTCTTTTGAACGAAGAACAAAAATAATCCAAAATGATACAAAGCATATAAAGCTACAGGTAAGCGTACCTGTCAGTAGGACCTTTGAGTGTAACAATGCTTGAAGGTACTTGACCCGTCTATAAATAAGCAGTTGCAGCAATGTGGAGGCCCTTGTGAGCTCCTTCGGACTCTTTCAATGGAGAGCTGTAAGTGCACGTACCCCAGCATGTTCTGATTACCAGAGCCAGAAGAGTCTTTGGTCTACCTTTCGGGGCACCGTGCTAGGAACATAATTTCTGCTGCGAGATGGATAGGGCTTAAAATACTGAGCTGCATGAAGCAATATGAGCACTGCACTATGTCACTGCAGGCTGAAGTAATAAAATGAGTATTTCTGACCCAGTGGATTCTTGCTGTTCACGTTCACTATAAGAACTGTGTAAATATGAATTCAAGCTTCTGTATAAAAAGCACAGTAAAATGGATTGTGTTTTGAGATGCCAAATCTGACCTGTCAGCTGTCATTTTCATGTGTCTTCATATACTTTTCTGTGCTGCTATGGTGTATCAGTTGCAGAGTTTTCAGGGAAAATGGACTTCTGTACAGTGGTCTCAAAGGTGGGGGCAGAATGCAGCTGATCTAAAGATTATCTGCATTTATAGTGGGCTGTGTTTAAAACTCTGCCATTTTTGCAACAAAATCCTGAAGAAGCTTTGTTTCACTTGGACTGCTGAAATGTTTCTGCAATGTAATTATTTTAATGGAGTGTTCTGAAGCAGTAGACACAGGAAAACTCCACAGGCGCTGCTGCTGCTCAGCTGGTAAGCTGCGTATGAATCTAGCAGAAATTTCTGATTGTAAAGAAAATGTGAATTTTCTTCCCTGCCTCTGTTTCAGGGATAGAGACAGATATCCTTAGTCTTTAAGAGGCTTGAACGCTCTTATGAGAAGCTTGTGCATCTCCTGTTGATATAAAATCAATAAACGTGATTTGGATTTTAAGAGTGAGGATTTCCTCCATATGGTGGTTTCAGAGGAAATACAGAGTTCTGGTATCTGGGGCCAATCTCTATGTTTATGAATAATCCCTGCTGACTTGAATGAGAGCTGCAGAAAGGCTATGTCCCTTGTGTTCATCACCCTTGCAGCTTGTCTGACGCAGTGTGTGCTACCTAAGTGAGAGGCCTCTGAGGAAAAAGAGAGAGAGATGTGGAAGGCTAGAAGTCGTCTTGAAATGCTTACTAAACACACTGATTGACAGCACTGGAAAGTCTACAAGAGCTCACAGATTATAAGAGTGGTAATTAATCATAATACCGGAATAATCAGGTGGATGATCTGTTTGCGGTTTGGAGAAAACCCCTGCACATCTCAGTTTTGTGAATCTGTGGTCATAGCTATTGCATCGAGGTAGCGTGTCCGTTTTCTAGAGCCCAGCAAAAGCCATACTGCACAAAACGTTCATTTTTGCATAGCCTCCACAACTTGGTGCTGGGTAACTCTGTGTCTCCTCAGTTTCCCAGTAACTGAATGTAGAAACCCCAGTAATAGTGATCTTTGCATGACCTAAATGGTCTGTTTTCTGCGGGACAAATAACCTTATTATTCTATAACTCTAGGATTACTTTATAGTTAATTTATTTGCTTGCGTATTGATGTGCATGTATATGGTCATGTGTGGGAGAATTACTGAGGAAAGCTCAGCTTAGAAAATGGGCTTTGCTTTTTGTTTTGGCAGTAAGATGGTCTCTATTCTTGGTGGGGAAGTGAGTTTCAGGACTTGGCTCTATGACCTGTGGAAGTTAGTCTTCGCATGCTTGAGTCCTTTTGAGTGTGCGCTTCTGGTGGGATGCGGTTGCAAAACGTGGTGGAGCAGGAGTCGGTCTCCTCAGAATTAGTGCAGCGGGGAGCTTGTTGGCACAAGGGGCTGAGATGCAGCTCTGTCCCAAAAAGAAGCCCAAATGTTCAGCATTGCTTCCCGAATGCCAGGGATGTAGAGTAACATTCGCAGCAGGGAATGCTTGGATGATTTCTAGGAAGATACGTGCCCATCCAAATGATTTCCAAACCCATTTTGACTAGCATAAAAATCGGTATGAATCAAAACTGTTCCCTGGCAATTCTTGAACTGGAAAAGGATACAATTTACCGGATGAATAACTTGCTGTGAATGGTTTGTTCATCTCTACTCTGGTGTTTTCTAAGCAATTGCTTATTATGGCAAATTACCAGGTAACAGATTTACTTGGGCTGTGGTTTGAAACAAAGATCTGTCTTCCTTCGCTGTGGATCCAGCCTGCTGAGCTGAGTGACAGCTAGTGCCCCTGAGCTTGTCTGGAAATGAATATTCTTAGATATAAGCAATCTGTGATTAAAACGTTGTACACTCGGTCTCATTCAACTATTTTCTTTTAATTTTTCAAATTGAACACCACCTTTTGCTAGCGGTGACTGCAGTGCCGAGTAGGCTCCACAGAGTCGCTCTGCCAGTGGCCTGCTTAGCACGCTGTGACAGATCGGGCAGGCTGAGCAGCCTCCGTGCATAACAATAGACCTGGTAGTTACTCACTGGAAAAAATTGCCAGAAGGGACTATAAAAGATTATTACCGTTCAGGAAGCTTTCTCTGGGGAGGTTTGTTCTACCTGTTTTATCACAGGGAATGGTTAGCCCCTTCCAGGGAGAAAGCTGTGGGCTTTGCGGCGTGCATCGTTCACGTTCCTCGGGAGAGGCCTGCCTGGTGGAGTTGGCAGACTTGCGTTCCTGTGCTGGATTTGTGGTGGTGTGCATCCCTCTCTGCCGGCAGCACAGCTTTGTGAAATTTAAGCATTGTGTTTTGGGTGCAGGAATGATGTGGTTCTTTTACATGTTTATCCCTTGAAGCAGGAGGTCACTGAGATACTAAAATAGGCGCTACAATTAATTTTCTCATATTTAAGGAGAGACTCCCCCCCCCATAGTATCAGTACCTCCTCATAACAAACAGCCTATGCTTTGACTGTAAGAATAAAACTGTACTGGCTGATATGTATGCAGGTTGCTGCAATATTATGGAGATTTGCTTGTGCTGCTCAATTATGGAGGCAAAGCTTGTAACACAAAATTGCTTATATTGAGGCATGGTGTTTTTAGCCTTTTGCGAATATGACTTTGGAATTTACAATTTGGAAAAGACAGGTGATCAACACTGATTCACAGAAAAAATGAATGCTCCTTAGTGGGAAGCAGTGCTGCTTACCTGATAATGTCTCACCAGGTTTTGTTGTATTGATGCTGTGCAAGGTGTTATTTCATGTTTAAAGGTGTTGGAATCCAACCCGTTGTTACCAATTTAGAAGCGCAGGATTTATCTAGGTATGACTTCTGTGCTTTAGCACAGTAGCTTCATCAGTAAGACAAACCACCCTTCAAAGGTGCCTTTCCTACCCCCCTTATACACCCATCTCTAGCACCCTGTAGTAGCGTCTCTCTTTCTTTCCTTTGACTAACAGGAGTCTGTTACCCTCTAAATGGCTAACTAAATGGCATCAAAATCAGGTGGGATTAATCTTACTGTAAGAACTGTTATCAACTTGTACTAATGTATGCATGCTAATTACACAGTATGAAAATGCTTATAAAGAACTATGGTAGTAACCATTTTTTCAGATGACGTGATCCTCATGTCATGACTATTAGTCTAGTTTATGATGATACAGTAGAAGTTTAATTTCTCAATCTAATGACTAATGTTTTTAAGAATGCTGTATTTGTGAAAAAGTTCTATTTTGTTGCAGTTACTCTGTGTGGGGGGAAAGGTTAGGGTTTGTTTTAGGGCTTTTGATAAAAATCTGAACATACTTTGTTTTCATAAAACATTCCTATATGACACAAAATACCTTTTTTAATGAGTAGTCGTATACACTTTCGCGTGTCACAGAGGAGGTTTCATTGTCACTACAGGAAAGCTGGTTACGGGAGTGGTTTAATTTGTCTGTTTAGCTGAACTCGGTGTCTCCAAATCCCGTGTAACTGATTGTAAGGGATAGCAGCTATCATTTCAGTTAAGCAGGAGGGGGGAAATGGAAGCAGGAGAATAACTTTTCTCTGGTCATGTTGTAATGCAATTTGTTGTTTTTTTCCCCTTTATCAGTTCTTGAAACCAAATTAGTAGTTTTCTGTTTTGCAACCAGTATCAAAAATAAGGCAATTTGTTGTTCAGCTTCACGTGGGCTTATATTGTAAAGCAGACTTGTAAATGTATATAGACATATATATTTATAATAATGAAAACATTCATGAGACTTAAGATGGTCTCAGCTGGTATGTTGGAAGAATCAGCAAATCAAATGTCTTCAAACCAGATCTGGCAAAATGTCGGTGCATTTAATTTTTTTTCTTGTTCTTAAACAGGAACATTTTTGTAAATATTCTTGCTTTTCTATGAGCCCAATTGCAAAGGGTATAAAGAGGAGAATCTCAGATTTTGTGAGGAACACAGCTTTCACACCATTTTTCAGATACCTGTCTTTTTGCATTATGTGATAGCCCAGCTTAATAAAAAGTCTTATACTAGTTCTTAATGTTAGTTTCTTTCCATTTATGCCAAAATAGATAAATAGCACCTCATTCCTTTTCCTCAATAAAATACCCCCCCCGCCTCCCCAATTTCTAATGAGATAGTGTAGCGAGCCACATAGCCTTCACAAATATTTGTTTCTTAAAGGCATCAGTTTTGACCGTAAGTAACAATACTACTGCTAGCGAACCCCAAACCTCTTTGCAAGAGGTTGGCCTCAGTGTTGTGACTGTTTTCTAGCAAGGACATGCAATATGGTGGCTACCAGGTGCCACACTGATCACTCGGGCTTTGAACCTTTCCCTTTGTATTTTCTCCTTGCTTACTGTCATCCCAGAGAAGAGCTTTGTCAACAGATAAATGTTCTTCTATTATTGGTAAGAAGACAGGCAGATTAAGGAAAGCAACTTGACTTCTAACGTTGCTCCTCACTGCCCCAGAAGAGCGCAAATACGGGATTGCACTCTCACCCTCGGGCGGGAGGCATGGGCAGCAGCCCGCTTTCAGATTCTCTCTTGTAAAGCCCAGATCAGGGAGTGGGCATAAACAAGGGAAATAAAATGGTGGAAGGAAAGAGAGTCGGAGAAAAAGAGATTGAGAGAGAGAGAAGCCAGCAGCATGAGATAAAAATTGGGCAGGGCAAACAATTGTAAAGCTGGGACTGTCCCTGCCCCCACGGCAGGGGGGTTGGACTAGATGACCTTCAGAGGTCCCTTCCAACCCAAACTATTCTATGATTCTGTGGTATGAGGCTTCAATGTTATGAATTCACCGGTAAGCACCAGTGGTGAGTAAGAAGGGGTCTACCAAGCAACGTTGAGAATAGAGATCACGCGCCTGAGACGCTATTGGTCTTTCTCAGAAACAACAACCTTTTTTTT
>NW_008795702.1:4258866-4276455 GCF_000699145.1 Aptenodytes forsteri | reverse complement strand
CCTCCCCTGCCATTAAGCTTCAATATATTTTATAAAAAATAGTACTTAGTTTACTTTCACATAAGTGAAGAGATACAATTGCACAATGGTGGTTACAATGGTAGAAATACATACTGTCGATAAAATGTTTGCAAGAGATTTAAAAACATACTGTACAGCACCACATCTGAAATTGGGTGATGGCAAAATGAATCATACTCCATGTCCAAGTAAATTAAATTCCTAAATCTTTCTTTTGGAATAAATAAAAAAAAAAATACAATGTGCAATATGTCTCTGACACTACCAAAATATTTCCTGAAGTTGAGCAATAGATTAAAAACAAAAATGAGGTAAAAAAAGACATTCATGCATTTAAGCCACCATTAGTCTCTGACTCTAAAATAAGGCAGATCATAATCTTTTTAAAACTGTCTTTAGCCACTTAAATCCTCTTCAGTGCTTTTTAAGACATGGTCTTGACAGACCTTGTAGAATCATGAGTTAAGATGCTTTTATTTCCAACAGGTCATTTTTAACAGGCTCAGCCGTATTTGAAATGCATTGTATGGTAGAAAATGTTGCTTTTTCGTTAATGAAAAAAGAAATGTAAATTAAAAGGAACTGAGAGAGGTGGATGCTTTAGCGTTTATCACAAATGACACTGCTTTGAGGGAGGGAGGTGAGGGAACGGGAAAGAAAATTATGTGTCATCTTCAGTTTTAATGACATGGAAAAGGGTGACGTTAAACAGGACTTGATGCCCGTTATTCCAGGCATAGAGAGCTCTATCTCTTGCATTGTAGTCAAGCATGGATATATGAAAATACTGATTATGGAAAGGAATGTCTGTATACTCGTAAGTGGAGGTTTTTGTGGAATAAGAATAGTAGACCTTGGCTCCTGTTAAGTGAGAGTTAGTAACATACAAGGTGCCACAGATCATGAAGGATTCTCCAGCGCTTCTCTTTGGGTAGCCTGTGCTCCAGCTCTTCAGCACCTCCAGTGTATCCTGGTTTAGCTGGCTGATGACAATGTTGCCTGCGTTCTGGTTGGTGGCATACACAGCCCATAGCCCAATTTCATCTGCCATCAGGTCAATATCAGAAAAGCCACCCCAGGTGTAAGGGTAGACATTGTGAAAGCCAGCGTACTCAAGGCTACGCTGTGCAAGCACCCGCCCAGTGTCAAAGCTGTATTTGATGATGATGTTGCTCTGGTACTTGTTGAAATAGAGGGAGCCATTGTAGACAACGTGGTTGGTTCCTGCCCATTTGAATGGAAGGTTGTATGTCCTTGATTCAGCCCCACTGACAAAGTCTGCAATTGATTTATATTCACGGACAATTTTATTGTTAGTGTAACTATCCATGTACCAGACCTGGAAAGAAAACAAAGATTGGGAGTGAACACCTGGAACACAATCTGTGGTACTACATGACCATGATACGGCATGATGGATGCATTGCAGAAAAAGAAGGAAAAAAGGTTTTAGGGGTGCAGCAGGCTATCGAAGTACAACATTGTCCACATTCCTGTTACAAAAGTATGAGGAACTCTGGAGTTTCGGAATCAAAACTTACCTATACAGGTGAACTCTCAAGAAGACTGTTACTAACTACAGTGTCTGCATTTTCAGAGAAATTTATTTTTGGATTATTCAGTGTTTGGGTTTCTGCTGTATGGGGCTTGCTTAAAGATATTCCCAGGGACTAATAATCAAAGAGGGAGATGGGAAATGGCATGTGAGCTAAGCTTGGATTTATGATTAGGAATAAATTTCATTGAATTGTCTTCAGCTGAACCTCTAATTGGTGA
The DNA here is from genome assembly GCF_000699145.1 of Aptenodytes forsteri. Lineage (NCBI taxonomy): Eukaryota > Metazoa > Chordata > Aves > Sphenisciformes > Spheniscidae > Aptenodytes > Aptenodytes forsteri. Next base: position 4,274,658 of record NW_008795702.1, on the reverse strand, counting down.
AAAATAGTGTATTCTTAGTAAAGAAACCAAAATACAATAGCAATGAAACCAGTAAAGTTTAGGAACCATTTTTTTCCTTTAAAACAAAAGAAAACAAAATCAATACTTTTTTTTTTTAATGTTCTGTATGCCAACTTCCATTCCCCCATTTTTTCCTTCATGCATTTTGCCTTTTCTCCTTTTAGTTTGTCAGAGGACAAACCAAATCCTGACTAACAACAGAACAGAATAATTTCTGGAGATATTTTTCGTGCTGATTTCACAACTGGCATTAACAGAATATTTGTATAAATGCCAGTTCAGCTCCCCATCGTCCTATTAGTTGGGATGCTAATGAGGGATGGGGTGCTGGGTGCTGGCGGGGGCGAGGGCCCATGGGGATGGTTCTGGAGCAGCCACTGGAGGGGGCAGGGGGCCACGGCGGGGAGCAGGTGCTGGCGGGGGCGAGGGGGATGGGTCCATGGGGATGGTTCTGGAGCAGCCACTGGCGCTCTGAGGTGGCAGAAGAAGCTTCCTCAGGACAAGATGGGGCTGAGCAGAGTTTGCTGCTCTCCTAAAGGTAATTGAGATTCCTGGGGCCGGCAGTAAACCTGCACGGAGACAGCGGGCAGGGGAGAGCTGCACGCAACTCTTTAGTTATTACCATTTGTATGTTGCCTTTTCTATTGCCTTTGGTTTTTATCGTGTTCAAAAAATGAACCTTCTGGCTCTCCTTCAAAAGCCCTTTGATGGAGGGAGCACCTCCTCAAAGCTGTGGCCAATTTTGAGATCCTATTGCAGATCCGAACAATAACATAACTTGGATCTGGACGGCAAATGGCCTGAATACCGCTTTTATGGGGCCTAATCCTGCAAATTTTGGCTGTGCTGCGTTATGGGTTATGCACTTGGGTAAAAGCGTTGGTGTTGGCGTTATATTACTTGGGTTCTTAAAGACCCAAGCTCAATTAAGTATGGTAGAAAGAAAAAAAATTGTGTAGTTGGGTCAGATAGGTGTATATCAGCCCTGAAACAGTTGAAGGAAATTGCACAAAGGTGCTTCGCTAACTTTTGTCTGTGGATATTTCTGCACAAACGCTGTTGCTTTTTTTCTGAGGATGTTTAACAGTGAAAATGGTGGCAGTAGAAGAAACATGCTTGCGAGTGTAACCTCCTAGGGAGAAAATATCTTTTTAAAGATTAAAATAAAGCAAGTAAAACTCCAGAAGGACACAAAGATACTCGGTGCCTTAACATACTCGGTTATTTTTCTCTGATGCTAATGGATCTGTCATCCAGGCTCCAAATCGGGTTCCGGATATCTTGACTGTAATGGGGCCTGTAATTTTCATCAATTTGCCACATGCTGAAATTAGAAAAACAAATGCATTAATGCAAATAATTACACAACTCTCCTTGACATCAGTCAGAGCACAAGACCAATTGCTCTAAACTAAATAGTGGCTCCAGGGGATTCAGGCTTATGTTGAAGATGGATTGTCATCTTCACCGTATGAACTTTTCCGTATCAAGCAGTAATATAAATATGTTAAAAATAGATAAATAAAAGTTTATTTGTGTATATTTTTGTTTTTATATATGTCAAAGCACAGTTACATTTTCTGGGCGTAAAGAAAAATACAACCTAGTAAAATATCTTCTGAGCTGAAGTGAGTAACGTTTAATAATAAATGAAAAGAAGACACAAACTCCCCTCGCTTTTGCCTTCAGAAAGTTCAGTGCAAGGCTAGGACTGATGGATGGTTCAGTTTTCCATTGACCAGGGTAACAAGGAGGTTAAGGGCGGACAGGAAAAAACGAGCTTGTACACAAAACGTATAGCTGCACACAAACGCCTGTGTCTGCCCTGCGGTTACACACACGTAGCCGTTCCAGTACTAGGGGCCTGTCTGAAGTTAAGAAAGCGAATATGGGAATTATTCAGCAACCTTGGCTGTATCAGTTGGCTTCTAATCCATTAGGCTGTCTCATATTGGACTGTCTGGGAGGAAATAATGAGAGTCGATACGATCTTGGATGCTGACCTTCCTAACAATCCAAAAATCTATATTTTAGGTAACATTAATAACATACCTATTGGCAACAAGCCCCTGGTGGAATTCATAAGTTTACCAAGAGGCTTAATATCACACAGTGGTGTGTAGGTGATTAGCTGAAATAACATGTTTCTGAAGAAAAGATGTTCCATAAGAATGTAAAAAGAAGTGACGCATTTAATTTGTTTCTTTAATTTAAAATTAAGTGCTTCTCCGTGATACATGGGTGTGCTATATTGTATAACCCTATCTGTCTCGGAAATGCGGAGAACAAACTGTACCTGGTGTTGAGAGTGAATTTATTCAGTTCAAAAGAGAAGGTGACATCGAGCCTGGATTTTCTACTTCATGGAACTGGCAAGGAATGTATTGTGCAAGCCTGTTTCAGTCAATTAGAAGGGGGTTAATGCTGTGGTGACAACTCAGGGGCTGCTCGCGGGGATTTCGTTCCCGGCCAGGGAGGTGGAGTGTAATGGAAATGAAGATAACCGAGTACGTGCTGAGACCTCAATGAGCAGGGTAGGCCCTGTCTATTTTCTGGGTCAATTCAAAGGCATTATTATTTACGTATCTCAATCTATGTATCTTACAATCTTTTGAAGATATCTTGGAATTTCCCATTTTATAGAATCTTATAGCTTTTCTACAGTTGGTTATCATAGTATATAATCTTTTATTCTGGAATTTTTTGTAGCTAGGCTTCTAGTATTGTGTGCTGAGTGCTGTTTTTCTACAGCAATGAACTGCTATTAGCTTGGAAAGTAGAGGACTATAGCCTGTCATGGTGAAGGCTTTTATTTCTAGGTGGTATGTTAGTAAATAGTACCAGAAACGGGCATGAGGTAAACTCAAGCCTTCAGAGGGGTTTAATTTGGAATAAAATTATCAGAAAACTAATAATGAGTAGAAAGAAATCAGGAAAAAATTAACTACTCCTGAATTTGTAGTTTTTAAGATAATTAAAATACAATGAATGTCTGAGTTAAAGAGTATACTGATTGGTGCCTTTAAAACACAGTATTGAAATTAGTAGGAAAACATAACCAAAGAATTTGGAATTCTGAACCGCTGTTTCTTCCATTTAAAAAAATATCCAGGAAGCTAAATGTGGAATCAAAACCGAGCTGTGAAATTTCGCTTCTGAGCGGACAAAACTTAGAGAGGAGCCCATGGCAGAGATGTGGGGGTGCTCACAGAGCCCACCTTTGGCACGTAACGCCACGTCTTGGGGTAGGCACGGGAGCACGCGCGGTGTGAGTCGAATTTGCAAAACTGTCTGCTGGCACGATGACTTTTGCCGAGGCCAGGCAGAGCAGCCACCCCACCGGGTACCGCGAGCAGCCAGCGCTCGGGGAGTGGAGTCAGAGTACGGGGGCGGTGAGCCGAGTCCCTGTCCTGGTTTCAGCAGGGATAGAGTTAATTTCCTTCCTAGTAGCTGGTGCAGTGCTGTGTTTTGGATTTAGGATGAGAACACAGTTGATAACACACCGATGTTTTAGTTGTTGCTAGGTAGTGCTTACACTAGTCAAGGACTTTTCAGCTTCCCATGCTCTACCAACTGAGCAGGCTGGAGGTGCACAAGAAGCTGGGAGGGGGCACAGCCAAACTGGCCAGAGGGACATTCCATACCATGGGACGTCATGCTCAGTACATAAACTGGGGAAAGCTGGCCGGGGGGGCCGCTGCTCGGGGACTGGCTGGGCATCGGTCGGTGGGTGGTGAGCAATTGTACTGTGCATCACTTGCTTTGTGTATTATTATTATTATCATTTTATTTCAATTATTAAACTGTTTTTATCTCAACCCACGAGTTTTTCTCACTTCTACTCTTCCAATTCTCTCCCCCATCCCACCGGGTGGGGGGGAGTGAGCGAGCGGCTGCGTGGTGCTCAGTTGCCGACTGAGGTTAAACCACGGCAGTCCCGCGGCCAGGGCAGGTGCCTGTGAACTCACGGGCTTTCTCACCGACGCGTGTGTGAGCGGATTGTGGGGAGCAGCACGGGCACGCGTCAGGCTCGAGGCCCCACATCTCCAGCAGGAGAGCTGTAAAAGGAGGGAGTGTGCTTGTAGCCCACGCCGGCTGTTGGGGGTGTGTGTGTGTGTGTGTGCGTGCACGTAACTCCATGGGTGTCTGTGCGCGTGGTGCGCTATCTGCGACTGGAACTTTTTGATACTAGCTAGAGAAGGGTGTCCAGAAATTTGTTGGCTTATTAATGTTTCTTAAGCGTCTAGTACTCTGGTTCGTCTGTTGTATTACTTGTATTGATCCTGAATGTACAGTTCACTGATTGCCAGCTAATTACATGTCGTTAATATTTAATAAACCTCTTCAGTCTTGATTTGGTTTAAACTGTATGAACCGAGCAGCTTTCCCCTGTGACGGGAGTCAGATGCTTCTAGAGCGTGATCTTTCAAAACGTATTGGGATGCCATTCAGTGTGAAAAAAGAGATGATGCTGTACTTCAGCCACCAGATGATCGGCGGTTTGAGTCAAGGTATATTTATGTGGTTAAATTTTTATTCCTAGATAGCATGTAGTGATATCAAGAAAGGAAGGAAGGCTGTTAGGAGAGTTGCTATATAGCTGAGGGGCAGCTGACTGAAAAAATGACAAAGCTTCTCTTTTCAGCATAACAAAACAGAGCATCTCGTGAGAGGCGCGAGGATTTTTTTTTTTTTCTCCTGCCCTGTAGTATGTCCCATCTTTTCTTTTCCTTGTTCGTTAAACAGAAACCCATAAATCTGCCTATTTGTGATATAACTTGATGGAACTGGTATTTAAAACTAAGGAGTAATACTTACAAGTATTTTTTCCACATATGGTAAGCCATTCCCGCTGTAGTGATAATTCACGTCCCATCAGCAGGTTTCTGCTGTGAACCTCAGCAGTACCTGAGGCCTGTTGGCCTGCTTGCTGACTGCGTGGGCGGTAAGAAGGAGGCAGCAGAGCTGTCGGTGCCCACCTCTGTCTTGTCATCACAGCCTCCTCACAGCTGGGAGCTCCTCAGGCACAGGAGCTTCATATATGAAGTCTCTACCAAAATTCTAGTCCTGTAAGTCTAGCACCCTGCTATTGCAGACAGCCTTTTAATAAAATTATTAACATGATTTTAAAAATGGGGAAATATTGTTTGCGCTTGCCTACCCTCACCCTTACTCCAACTGAAGATTGTTTCAGAACCTCACTCTTCTCTTCATTTGAAAAATGTTCAGGGCCAAGTACGTGGGTGTCATCTGTCTTTTCTTTTGAGTAGTCAGAACTCAAACCATTGCTTCCAGATACATGCGGACTGGAACCCCTTACCAGTAAGTTCTCTGAGTTCAGAAAAGAACTGCTTGAAAGAACAGGACAAGGCCCCAAAGCATGTCTTGGCTGAATGGTCAACTTGATACGTCAGCTCATGCTGTTTTGAACTGTTTAAGGCTGCACAAGTAACTTTTGTAGAAGTAAATTGTCCTAAGTATTCCACAAATCGTCTGGCTTGCTAAATACTGGTCTTGTGAACGCAGTGAACCTATTGCTGACTGATGGTGCAGGGAAACGTGAGACTAGGAGAAAGTAGTTGAGGCCAAATTGTCCTCCCCTTCTCATTGAGATCCCTCTGAAATTCAGTTCACACTTTATTCTGTCAAACCTTCAGACAGTCCTCTAATGCAGTGTTGCTTCCAGTATTTGATTGGAAGTTAAGAGAATCAAGTGAATCCAATTAAGAAAACAGTAAAACGAATTTCTCATTCTTCAAGAGAAATGTATCGTCGTTTTCTCCAGTTCTGTCTTTTGGAGCCCTACCTTCAGATGTGTTTACCCATTTGTTACAGCAGACCTATAAAAATTGGCAGAATCGGGGTCATTTAGGTTTTGTTCATTATAAAGTAGCAAGTGTGCTGTCTGTGCTGAAGTATTATTGACTTACTAATATAATTAAATAATTTATTCCAGATGAATATCACAGCATTTTGATGACATGTTACTACAATATGCAGTTTATCAATCTGTTTAACACTAAAATAATTAGCGATACTGACTTTATAAAGAGAATTCCCTTACAGCTTGCCCAAACCTGATCTTGCATTTGATACAGAAATTAAATGAACGACAACGCCTTCAAGAGTAAAGCTCAATATAATGTTTAACAGTTCACTGATAAAGCAAGGTGAATTTTCTGTGTGGTTGTAAGCACTTCCAACTTCAAATTCGGTGCAAGAAATTTTCCTCACTCCTTCACCAGAATTGGAAACAGCTTCTTCTTGTCTACTTAAGTGTAAAATGTGTTGATCTAATCCCAGTCTATATTCTTAGCTGCAGAATGAACCTTATAATTGTTCGTGTGGCTATATTGAAATTGATCTTGCATGCTGAGGTTTCTTGCTAGGGAATGGTGATACTAATATACTGAAAAGCAGGATCATTTACTTAACACTTTTGTGGCATGGCAAGTCTGGGAGTCTGAAATTAAAAAAATGCCCATTAGTTTCCAGTTGAGACTTTTCTTGAGCTCATTTTGTGTGTAGGGAAATAGACCATAGACAAATGTCATGTGAAATGGGAAACGCTTCTGGGCTATGAATTTTCCATAGCAGTGAGGTGGCTGAGAATTAAAACTGGCCTATGTGTCTTGGTTGGTTTTTGGTTTTGGGTTTGTTTTTTTTTTTTTAAATATGGCCAAAACCTCCTTTTTTTTTCTTTTCTTTTTTTCTGGCAGAAGGGAACCTATGAGGATGTGGAAATAACTCTTGTGATGGCGGGAAAGCTTTTTTTCACCGGTTGAAAAGTTTTGGTTTATAGCAAACCTCTGCTCTTTAATTCCCTGACAGGAGAAGGACCAGATGCTCCTGAGAAGGTAGGACAAATATATATCCATATGAGCAAATGTCACAAGTTCAGGAACAGTAAGAAAAAAGAAAAAAAAAAAAGATATTTCCAGGCATTTTTTCCACCCCTAACAGGTTCAGATGGAGTTACACAGAAAAAGAGTGGGATTTTTAGAAGCACTCAGTCTCTTTCTCTTGACTTTGAAAGAAGCAGCTGCCTCCATTAGAAAATCCCAACCATAACTGATGGTAGTAATTGGAAAATCAGACCTCTGAGTGTTTATGCATCCTAAATTGAACTGTAGAAGGAACATCGTATCATGCACCATCTGGGTGTTCGTGGCTTGATTCATCTCTTGTAACAGTTTTGTACCATGGACTCCAGTAAGTCTATTTGTGATTTCCTGTATTTATTTATAGTAAGGAAGAAGTTGAGCACAAAGTGACCATTGAAAAAGAAAGTAGATGTACTACCCCTGTAGGCTGGGAAAGTCTATGGGGCAGAATGCATCTGGAAAGCTGCTCCAAAGGGAGCAAATACCAGGAGAAGGTTGTGATAGACCAATTGGACAGGAGCTGTTTTGAAGATAGCTAGGAATAGGTAGTTGATAGCCCCCAGTCTCTGTGATGCAAAAGAATATTGGTAGCTGCTTTGTATACCAAGTGAGTGTGTGATTTATAGACGGGCTTGCAAGGGAAATAAAATCAAAACATTCTCTTGAAGTGTTCGTAAACATTATTATTCTATTTATTGTAGGTAATAAATAGGGGAAAATGGAGCGGGTCTTTTTTTCAGTGGTTGCACAAATGACTTCTCAGTGTTTTACTACTTGCACTTTCCTGCTTATGATCAAATTTGTCATAACATTACTTTGTAATGTGAGGGAATGAATAATTAGTTCTTACTTAATGGGTGTATGTCTGTTGTCCTACATAATACAAATCCAGGAAGCACTATAGTTACTAGAGCTTGCTGAGAGGAAGCCTCTGGATTCTTCTGTACGTGTGCAATGACTTGCCGTGTAATCTTTGGGAAAGTCATTTATCCTCCTGGGCTGCTTGTTCCTTCATCTACAAAGTGGGGATAACAATATATATCTCTATTGCACAATTTTGTACTAAATGATATTCATAAAGGTCTTCAAATCCCAAAGGGAAGGATGCTTTGGAAGTACAGGTAGCACTGTAATCAATCAAATAATCTCATGCCTGCACTAACACTTCTTTTGCCACTGATGTAACAGCATTTCTTTGGATACATAGAATATTCTACTTTTGAATTTCTAACCAAAAATGATACTGTAAAATATTGTTTAGATTCTACATTATAATCGGATGTAGCTACAAATGAATCCAGTGTGTAGCTACTCTAATTATTTCTTCATATTTCATAAGCAACATCTGGCAGAGTATTGGCTTCTATGAATGCTACCCATATAATTTTTTTCCAATTTCATAAACACATTATGACGAGAATGGGAGGGTCCCAAGCAGACTGTGCAACCTGCATTCTCTTATAAATGCACATGCCTTAGATGATGGCCAGCAAAGGACCCACACGTGCACGAGTGTATGTGAATGTGTGGTGTGTGCACTCTATTCCTACATGTTTAATTGCACGCACCCTTTTAAAGTTTTGGGGACGAATTTCTCACCAGCTTCAGCCTGAATTTTCTCTTATTCCAAAGAGAAGGAGCAAGTTTCAGTCGTCACAACTGCTGTGGTAATCATTAAACCTCAGTTGAAAGTAAGACAACTGCTTACTGTTATGTTAGTGAGTGTTGAAAGTGTTGCCAGTGCAGATGGAAGATCCCTTTTAAGTGGCCAGGACAGTATAAATAATGCAAATATATTGCTGAAAAACACCTGCTAGGGAGAAGAATGGAAAATAGCTATCACACACGCTGGTTAGATAATTATATTGTGAAACGCAACAAAATCTGTGAAGATTTGAGCCAGATCCTGTGGCACATCGGGGCCAGTCTGCCTTCTGCTGCCAATGGCTTCTGGCCATCACATTGGCACGGACAGTCACAGCTGGGTCATCTCCAGTGTGGTGAAATGTGGCTGGGGAGAAGGTGTAGGCACGAAAGCTGTTTTTCCTTTACGCTTGCTGATCTGAACACACAGCACCAGCTTTGAGGAGTTACAGTAAGCCTAACTGAAGCTGGTTTTACTTTAAAAGCCACACAGGGTTAGGCCAGAAATACAGCCACTCCATTAGCAGGTGAGCATAGAAGTCATTTAAGCATCTAAGACCAGGGAATAATGCCATTAAGGATGAGTAAGTCGGTATTAGAGCTTGAGAAGGCCAAACCCCATTTAATAATGGATGTGCTTAATAATCTATTTCATACAAAAATTTTCCCTCTATTGTTGATACACATAATTTTAATAGTTTTTTTTTTTTTACATCAGCACATCAAGAGAAATAGAATGTGTTGCAGGAATTCAGGATGATAGGAGGGGAAACGTGGATGAAAAATAGGGAAATAGTAAATAACTTCTGAGAAGAGAGCCCCTTGTGAATACACCTACTCATCCCAATGTATAAAATATATCATACTGTAGTCACTTCACTAATCAATTTTACAAGAATATGCTGTAAAAGCAAAGAAAAACAAGAAACTCATTAAAGATAAGTTAATGATCTTTTGGTGTCTAATAAACTTACTGGAACACTCACTATCAGAAAATACTGTCTATTTATATGAATTTTCTTGCTTGCTGCGGTATTGCAGCGCAGCCGTTTTCTCCTGACTGCCTCCTGTCAATGCAGTGATGCGCTATTATGTGTGTGTACTGAGGGGAAAATAGGATCATACGAAATTTCTGTTTGAAGAAGGCTTTCATGTATTTTAGCCCATCATCACTGTTATTTCTAGTGTAAAATAAAGAAATTGAAAATAAATAATTTAAGAGGCTAACCTAGATTTTTCTCATTCCCTTGCTTTGCAAAAATACAGGCACTGCTCATCAAGTTAATAACATATTTCATGTCACATGTAGCATTTAAAAGTAAACGTCCCACACTTGGTAACTGAGATACCGATCGCAGGACTGAACCTTGGGATTTCTAGTTTATTCATGTTCAGCGTTAACTTACAAAGCGTTTATTTCTCATAGAGGGGCTGGATCGTTGGCTGTAGCAATCCGGATTGCAATAGCGATCCATTCAGGAGTCCGGATAGATTGGGGAGGGGGGAGCCTTTGCAATGTGATTGTAAAGGTACTAATTGTCCCTCTTTGGGTAATGGAAGTTAAGGCTGACGCTTGATAATGATACTTCAGGCTTTTAGTTTTGGTGGCTGATACCGAGCTAGCGCTGTGTTTCAGAGGTGCTGATCATTTGACTCTTTCTAACTAAAGCCAGCATGTGAGCCATAAGGTGGAGGCTGCCTGATGTCAATCTAGTGCAGCGCTCGCAACAGGCTGTTGCTGTGCTTCCTACAAAAATCACGCTTTGTTCCCTTAAATTAGGTGTAATGCTTAATTACGTTGTATTGCAAATTGTAGAATGGCACATCTCTCCTAATGCTAATACTACAGGTCTAAAGACAGTACAATCAGAGCGGCCTCCCAGGTGTCATAGCAAGATGACAGGGTTATGATGTGGACATCTCAAAATTGATTCCAGTCTACTTCCCACTAAAGTTTTTTTCACGCTGACATCCCAAAGATGACCTAAGTAGCAATGCCTGTCTGAGCTTTTTTTAAAGAATATTTGTAGCTCTCCAGCCGTTGTAAATCTCTTGGATTTTAAAGTTGCTGTCTGTTGTTAATTTTCCATCTTAATTCCTTCTGTATATGGTAGGGCAGATCATTACGTAAGATACACTGGTGCAGACTTCGAATGATATGACTGACCTTAGGTTGAGTTACTCGTGACTTTTATTAGGGTGGCACAGATCAGAATATAATGCAGTCTTTCATCAAACAAGAAAAAAGAAAACTGCATCTTTCTATAGAGACAACTGAAAATATACAGCCGAGGGACCAAATTTGCCATGAAATTGTTGACTTACTGAGCTTTTTCATGCAGTCTCGAAGCCTGGTTTCTAAACTGAGTACGCGCTGGTGAAGTTCCTCATAGTCATAAGCACCGATTTCTTCCTGAATCCCAGTGAGGACAGTAGACAGATTCCGAATTTCCTCCTTGAACTGGGTGATTAATTTGGCATCGGTTTTGTATTGTTCCAGAACTGGGATCAGTGGCAGGAGCTCATCCATCTTTTCTTTCAGCTCCTGTTAAAGGCAATCAAATGTACGTTAGAGCAGTTTAAGGGAGTTCAATCCCCTAATTCCCTTTAATGTAATATTTATGCCCGATTATTAAAAAGACTTGAAAATTATTATTGATTTTAGTTACAGGTCTATTATTAGAGTATCGTGAAGGTCTTAGAACCTCAGACTTAATGGTAGTAAGCAGTAGATAAAATGTATGAGAGCATAGTTTTTCTGCTGAAAGTACCCAATTACCTTCAAGTGATCTGAACCAAGCCTGTTGAAGGTCTGACTTTCCATCCAGAGGATATAAATCCCTGCTAAGTGTACCTTTCTCGAGGGAAGGTGATGAGGCCTGAACACACAGTGGCGTTCGAGGAGGTCACACTGTTTTACAGTGCTGTCATAGCTGGTGAGCTGTTAATTTCTATTTCACTCCTTAGAAAGACTGAATTCATTCTTTTCTCAACAGCTGTTGAACACTGTTCAGTTCTGTTCCGGCCACAGCGATATACAGCTCTTTCTTCTGAAGTGAAAAATCCACGGTTCTTAACTGTGCTCTGTATTTGTCATCCTGCTACATCGCTGGGTGCCTTTGAACTTCCTCAGCTGATCTCTCTTCTGGACTATCACAAATGGAGTTTTTTGCCATGTGCAGTTGCCGTTGCATTGCCAATCCTATTCTTAAACATTGATTAAATAAAATAAGGCTCCACTTGAGATCTCGGGTTGCCCCTTTCTCAGACTTTTGCCGAGTCATACGCTTTGAGAATTTGTCTTGGTTTGTAACCTATATTGGCTGCTCATCTTTCATTTCTTAATTAGTCTTAAATGCACTAATCATAGGGGCTTTGTTAAATTTAAACTAATTGTCTGAGGTTGTTTTTTGTTTGGTTATTTTTCTGTAGAAAACCTCAAAGAATCTTTGCAGTCAAAAGGTTTTGCTTTATTGAAAAGCAGACGGGTTTTCCCTGATGTATCATCTGTATGTAGAGATCTGCATATCTTTTTATAATTTGAGGAAACAGCAGAACTTCCATGAGCAAATGCCAGAGACACATGAGGAGATGCAAGCCGGGACAAAACAAGGCAAAGGATGGGAATAAAGATCTGCTAGGTACTAGCATTAGGTGGTAATAGAGACTGGGAACAGGTGAGGACACACAGGGAGAGGCTGTTGAGGGGGTTAAAAAATCAAGTCCTGAAGAATAGCTGGAGTAGTCAGCAGGTTAAAAGGGAAAGCAGAAGAGAGCTAAATGGAAGCCCAAGCACGAGAAAGAGGTGCAGAAGCAAATGTGGCTGGAGGTTATAGTCACGGAGGTGTGCAAAGACACGCACGTGCAGTTTGTTACATCACTTTTATTAAAGGATGCAATGAACAGGGTAGGACGTTTCCAAGATAAATAACGTGATGATGCCAAGTGCATTTTTGCTAAGGAGATGTGAAAGAAGCTGATAGGCAGGGTCAGCATTTGAGCTGCCTGAAGATCTACCTCTGAATTTTTGCCTCTCGAACGTGTTCTAAGATGGCTTGAGAGTTCTGCAGTATCTCTTCATAACCTAGCTAATATATCCATGTTGTTCTAACAATTGCTTTCGTATTGGAGTTGTTATTTACTCAAAATAAAGACTTGTATGTGTTGTTAGGAAGTATATTGTGCACACAGGTCATCTTAATAGCCAGAAAATTGCATTTTAAATTATAAGCAGATAAGTCATTATAAATGGGTTTGAGTCTCTCAGGAGTTCTATTGGTTCTGTTCTAAAGGGGTCTTCCAATTACATTATAGGAGCAGAATTACTGAAACAAAGAAGTGGAGTCGTTTTGTCTACAGTTAAAACTATTTTTATTTGACTGTTTTTATTAAAAACTTAACTTGAGCCTACTTTATGCCTGTTGAAATGAACAGTTATTTTTTCCGTGACGACAAGGAGAGTAGGCTTTGTGACACGGAAAGCAGAGCTCCAGAAGCCAAAGTTTTTGTTACTTCATTTTGAAATTACGAACTCAGGCTTCAGGGTTCTGTGGGGCAGTGAACTGCCAAAAATCATGGGTAAACCGTGATGTAAAAAATTGCAAGGCTTGTAAAAACTCAGGAAGATAAAATGTGTTTAAGAGAATTAGTGAAAGGCTTGTAAAAACTCAGGAAGATAAAATGCGTTTAAGAGAATTAGCGAAGGTACCTTATTCCTGGTAGGATTTATGCCGGATGAGGTATCATTTGAGCAAACTGCGGTAACTTTTTGTGGCGATCAGGTATCTCCTGCCTGGTGTAAATGCTGATTTGACTGAAGTATGACCGCATGGTCAAGTGTGATCTGGATCAAATTTGTACTCTCTGGTTCTCATCAGCGTGGAACCACAGCGTTAGAGTATCTCACTTCAGTAAATGATACAAAGATGTTTTTAGTATTTTCGTGATAAAGAAACTAATTTTATTGGTTTCTGCTGACGCTCCTAGCTTGTTGCTATGATGAGTGGTACAAGAACTAATTTGTATTGCAACATGGATAGGTGGTAGACATATTCTGGCATTTCATGAGGGGTTATGCTGTATCCAGAATGAGTTTCTTTGTCTCGGGAAAGATAAAGCACTGGAATTTTAGTAGATCAAATTTCAAAAAGCCAGCAGCATAGTGTATTGTGTTGACTTTTTAAATTACTCTATAATTTGATTGGCTGGAAATCTGTTTTATACTCCTGGCAAACTGTCAAACTGAAGTTAAATGACTGGCCAATACAAATATCGAATATTTAAAAGGTTAGAGTACTGCAGAAATCTGCTACCTTTGACATCGTGTATCAGACATTCAAATTTTGATATTTTGTTCCCAAGGAAAACAATAATGAGCATACAGGATATATAATGGCATTGTACAAATGTGTTGTTATAGTAGCAATGAGTGATGAAGGGGAAAAAGGTGGAGATGTTTCTTAGTACCTGAAAATAACTGGAAGTATGTGCTCAAACTCTAATCTAAACTAAGAATGATGACATAAAGAATAAAGTTTGGTAGTCAGATCATTAGTGTACTTAATTCCTGGTATTATTAAGACCCATTGGATATTCAGCGTCTCTGAAACATAAATTAGACCCCGTAGCTATGTAATTGTTTAGGTATCTAATTTTAGCACCAATTAGAAAATTAAGTCCATTTTATGTGACCTTTCATAAACACTTTAAAAATATATATTTGTAATCCTCAGAACGTATTTTCTAGATCCTGTCTTGTAGTCTTGAAATACCAACTTATCAGACTTGATATTTAAAGAACCTAAGTATGCTCTTGTAACATCATTACTTAAGAGTACTTAGCTTTAAAAGCTAAAGCTTCCGATAGCTTTTTCAGAACACACAATGCTCTCTTGTAATCTCTGCAACCCTCCTTCCTCACAAAAAGATTGGCTTGTGGTTTTTGTTGTCGTTAAAATTCCTTGGAAGTCTTTTTTTAATCACACAAATGTGACTGGGAATGATTGCCCTCCTCCCCTACCCCAAATTCAAAATAGCAAACCTTCAGACATGAAATTAGATCTTAATTGTACTGGATAAAAATTACAATAACCTGATTTATTACACGCTTTCTTCCCTTCAACTGCAGCAAATGTCAGGCAATGGTAAAAGTGCAGAACTCTCTAGTTGTTTGCTATTCATTCCCGTGGATCTCCCCGTTTATCACTGGAGCTTGAATTTCTCAGTATGACATGCACATTGATACAGAAAAAACAAGAATCTGTTTATAGTGACATTTCTCTAATGACTTACTAATTAGTGGTTACTCCCTATTACAATTAAATAGGACAGAGCAAAAGTTTATCATCATAAAAGAAGATTTATTATGCTTTTCTCTTTAATGTTGCTCTTGCATAAGCATTTCAAGCTGCGATCTTAGCAGTCCATGCATTGCTGCTTAGTACATTGCTTCCAGCAGGCTTTCAAAGTTAGTGTTAAAATAAAACCTACTTGAAAATGCTTTGTCATTAACGTCTTCCGATCATCTTCAATTTGCCGAAACTTGGCCTTCAGCCCTTTCATTTGTGTTTCCATTTTTAAAACATACTGGAAATCCCTCTGAGTCCGTAGATTTAAAACTTCAATAGATTGGGACATATTCTGAACCTGTTAAAGAAGAACACTCTCTAAATGCACTTTTTGTTGCTTTACTTTTTTTCCTGGTTAGGTAGTTAAATGTCAGGCAATAAAATGTGCTTATGTCAATGCTTTAGTTGTGAGTCATTTATGCCACAGTATAGTTTTAAATCCCATAACTGCTGACGGTACAAAAATTGGGGAACAGGGCTAACAGAGGACTATCAGGAGCAAGACCTTGAAGCCATAAATGATTTGGACTAGCCTCTTTGAGGTAGAAAGAGAGAGAGATCCCTTCAGCACCGTTACCAATGGGCTCAAAAAAGGCTGTTAGGCAGCGGAGTCTACTTTGTCACTCTGTCCTGGTTTCGGCAGGGATAGAGTTAATTTTCCTAGGAGGAGCTGGTACAGTGCTGTGTTTTGGATTTAGGGTGAGAACAAAGTTGATAACACACCGATGTTTTAGTTGTTGCTGAGCAATGCTGACACTAGTCAAGGACTTGTCAGCTTCCCATGCTCTACTGACTGAGAAGGCTGGAGGTGCACAAGAAGCTGGGAGGGGGCACAGCCAGGACAGCTGACCCCAGCTGGCCAGAGCGACATTCCATACCATGGGAGGGCATGCTCA
>NW_008795702.1:4205119-4258761 GCF_000699145.1 Aptenodytes forsteri | reverse complement strand
GCTGAACACCTGCCTGCCCATGGGAAGGAGTGAAGGAATGCCTTGGTTTGCTTTGCTTGCGCGCGCGGCTTTTGCTTTACCTGTTAAACTGTCTTTGTCTCAACCCACGAGTTTTCTCACTTTTACCCTTCCGATTCTCTCCCCCATCCCACCGGGGGGGAGTGAGCGAGCGGCTGCGTGGTGCTCAGTTGCCGACTGAGACTAAACCACGACACACTCGTAGTAGAAGCTGACTGTTCTTCAGGATGTGCTATATAGCACGTGTTTCCTCCCGAGCACTTCGGGAGGGACAGGACTGAGATTTGGAGATTTTGGTTGGTATGAAGAGCATGATTTTTATTGCTAGTGGCATTTATATAATAATTCAGTATAAGGAGTTCATGAGACTATCCAGAGATAAAAGGGGGTGTGCCCATCATCGAATAGGTGTTTGCTCATCATTTTGTATTAGATATAAAATTAGAAATTTTACCCAATTGTCTCATTGGTAGAAACCCCCCCTTTTTTTTTTAACGGATGAGAAGTAGTGAATGTTCAGGTAACTTTTGTAGAGCAAGTGACTTTGTAGCTATAGTGAGCACTTTTACCACAATGAGGCAAGAATAACTGTCACCTATGGTAAATCATACATATTTTTACCAGTACCTGCTATAAAAGCAATGCCTTTGCCAGTCATAAAAATGACACATTTTGCAAGTGCAGTTACTCTGTTTCAGTAAGTGTCTTGTTTTCCCAAAACATGAACAAAGTAGACTGCTAGAAAGGTATTAGGTGCCATAGTGAAGTTTTGGCTCAAGCAAAAAAGAAAAAAAAAATTCTACCTTCCTAATAAAAGACAAACCCAGCAGTATTCCTGTTGTTTGCAAGAGTATGCGATGTTTGAACTGGTATTCATGTTGGAAACGAATGTATTGTGACCTACAGAATGTGTGGATTCAGGAAATACTCTTAAAAGACTCTAAAATAGTATACGTTACTTATTGCACAGGTGCCATTAGCAATTCTTAGAAAGTATTTTTAATGAAAAAAAAGTAATGTTTCTTTTTTTTCTTTGCTTTCCAGTTGTTGAAAGCAGGCAACTAAAGTCCTTCAGGTCCTGGAAGAACTTTGAGTGTTTCTACTTGGCAGAAGATGCATTCACATAGAGGCTCTAATTAAATGACTGTACATGGACTTAGTGAAGTAATAATATGACTTTACATACCCCTAATTACCACAGTTCTAATCGCAAGAAAATAACTTTTAGAGACTGATGATTTAGATTCTTTCCTGTGGCAGCTCAAAAACTGTGCTGAGCTCTTAACACCCCTCCAGCCCCCACCCCAAAAGAAAGTAAGATTTTTTTTTTTTTTTTACATTAATATTTTAGTGCTTGGGAAGTACGCTAGAGGAAAGACTTTGGGGACTGAAGTCTTCCTCTGGTAAGTAAACAGACAACATGAGAGGAGGTAGCTGCTCCTCTGTGTGCTGGTTCATCAACGTCCTTTCCCTGCGTCTCGTGCTATGGGCTCTGTCACAACCTGAAACCAAGTCCCCGCTGAAGTTCACGGAGGTTTAGGGAGGGAAAATCTGCGGGGATCTGGCACTGTATTAGCACTGGAGTGATTTTTTTATAGCTAGAAAAATACTGAAAATTGTATGCTAAAAAAAATGTATTTTTAAGTCTACATTTTACGTTGCTTTCTGCTGCTGTTCAAACGCTCTCCCAGGCCTCAGGTTCTGTACCGCCAGCTGTGATACAGTAACTGTAACCTTGGTTACTTATACAGGGAATGCAGAACAATAGTTTGTGTTTTCATGGTTGCGGCATTTTTTTCCAGTTGTTGACGCAAAATAACACTTCACTGGGTTTACTATGTATGCAATAGTGGGTAATACTGGAAATAAGAATTGGGTTGTTTGGGGAAAATTTGCGCCACCGGAGAATGAATAAATAGTATTATTTGAGGAAAGAACAAATGAAAGAAAATTGGAACTGTTTCTCTTCTGTACAGTCTGCTTTGTAGATGCTGTCACGTCTGTATCTCGTTATTTGTTGATAAGAGACAAGGAATGACCTTCGAGAGTCTCATAGGATTGAAGCAGAAGCTGTAGTTTAAGTCCCACAGCAGCTAACTAGTTCGAGGTGGGATTTGTAACTGTTTTTACACAGAAAAAACAGTCCTGTCTGTGTGCAAGGAAGAATTTTGGGAGGAGTGAACAAGAGAGAAGATGCAACTTCAGTTTGCTAGATAAGGGGCTGGGGTTGGGAAAGGTGTGTTACAAGGAAAACAGACAAGTAACGATCAGTGGTGAGAACACAGGTAGGGGATACAGCCTGAAGAAGTATTTTGATTAGATAACTCTTCAGTACTCCATTATGTATTAAAATTAGAGGGGAAGGAGTGGATTTCCATGGGAAGTTTAGTGATCAAAAGGAGGAATTTGTTGGGAAGACTTACCTTCTCTAGCAGTTGTCTGAGTTGCCTGCTTTTGGCGTCTCTTGAACATAGGTTCTGTTCAGGTGCGACAACAGTGCAAATGCAACGGCCGTCAGGATCCTGGGCTGAACTATAAACTTGCCACCCTTCCTTGGGGCTAATCTGAGTCTGTAACAACAGAATAATAAAAATAATGGGAACTGAATGGATTTTTTTGTTGCTTGAAAACCCGCTACCTCAGAATATTTTTGTGTTTATTTGTGCAGCATATGCAATGAGGTTTCTCCTAGTCAACACTTACTCTCTTAACTAATTAGATTGGTGGTTTCGCACAGTTTTGTCATATCTCACGCCTTTGTAATAGTTCTCTGGAAGTGTCCAGCACACATTGTTGCCAGGGTGGATGAGAACAGTTTTCTGCTTGCGATTCAGCACAAGCTAGTTGATTTAATTCTTTGCAAGGGGATGTAATGCTTTTTCATCAGCAGGGAACAAACATGGCCTTTCAGCCTGAATGACTTTTACTTTAGACTAATGGAAACAACAAAGACAGAAAAGAACAAATATAAAACCCCAAAGAGCGAGCACTGTGTATGTGAGTGACGCGTGGGGAATTGGCGCGGAAGCGGTGCGGGACGTGGGTTAGCACGTTTGCTCTTAAAGATGCAGCACAGAGAAAACTGTTCTCCATTGACGACTTCTGCACATTCACCAAAGGGAGGAGAAGCTTGCTGCAGGGTGGTACTGAAAAGTGTCTGGTTAGTTTAGGTGAATGGGGGTCGTGGCAAGCGTGGCACGGTGCAATTAAGACATTGCACGTCCCTCACTGGGACAGAAGAATTCTGGAAATTCCTAACCTGTTCCTTTTTACAGCAACCACCATCACCATTCAGAGATAAGAACAAAAAACCAGAAGAATTCTGGAAATTCCTAACCTGTTCTTTTTTACAGCAACCACCACCACCACTGAGAAAGAAAACCAAAAAAAATCACGTTTGCTTGCAGAGCAGGCTAACACTGCACTGCATTTAAAGTTTGTGTGATACCTTGTGAGAGTAGGTATCTGTCTCTTTAATGGGATGTATAGAAATACACAGCATAAGAATGAGAGAAAGCAATATAATTAGATGATTGAAAAGATTCAGGTGAGGGAATTAAAACTAATGGACACAAGAAGTAATTATTTCACTTTTTAATCTGTAATTTCAAGTTAATATTATGCATTATTCTTTCCTAATAATCTAGTATTGACTACTGAATTTCATAGTACGGATGCTAATGGATGCCATTGAATTAAGTCTGGTTTGGACACGGCTGGAATCAATTACTAGTTATATTATAGAATTGTACTCGGTGTCAGCACAGAGAGCGATTATTTGAACTGGCAAGCTTTGATATTGATGCTTTACTGGCAGCTTAGTGCCGAATAAGCTGCAGAGTTCCTCACCTCAGAAGAGGTGCAATATCTCTGTAGACTGAGGTTGGAAAAGAGCACAGACTTTTCACAACAATGACTCTTCTGAAGTCATTGAAGATAGCAGGGACTGCGGAGTTAATGAAAAAAATCAAAATTGTATTGTTCCCTTGTTTTGCATGGAAAAATGAAGTGTCATAATGTAGATGACTGTAAAAAGAGGAGAGCTGAACTTGCCTTAGGGTTTGCTAGAAAGGCACATCCAGAGTTCGGTGCTAAATTATACTGCCTCTACGGTGTTTTCTTCGCCTTAATTTTTAGGGCAAAGGGAATCTAGTTTAAGACATGGAGAACAATAAAAACTAAACAAAATTACACCTGCAGAGACAAGCTAAATTGGTTTTGAGCAGCTACTAAAATTGCAAGCTTGAGCAGCTGAAGCCTATCAAGGCTGGGAACCCTTGCTAAGCGTAAGCTCTATCTGCTCCAGTAGTTTCCATGATTCTCTGTAGCACTTATGCCCAGACAGTGTCATGCAAGAGCGAGGAAACCAAATTTTTGTTGAAGTTCAGGAACAAGTTCAGGAACCCAGAGCTTGTGATTATAATTCCTTTAGGACAGAAATACTTGATAGGAGTTTATGAAAAATTCTGACATTTGAGCCTTATACCTGCTTCGTTTAGATTGGTAGCAACTGGTTTTACTGCATTCAAGTAAGTTTTCTACAGTGGAGAATGGTTGAGATACCAGGATCATGCACAGTCTATAGTAAAGCCATTATAATCCAAGCTGCGTTATCAAACGTTTATATTATATATTCTAAGATGTCATGAGTGTCTCTCTTGGCTTTATCTAAGGGGAAAAAAAAAAAACCCTTTTATTTATTAACTTGGCAGATATTTTCTTACGGTGTCTAACATACGGCTTGATTTTAAAAATTTGGGAAAATATTTCTCACAGCGAGAGACTGTCAGGCCCGATCTGAGTGCATGGTTATCGGCTGCCTGTGCATAAATAAGCGCTCGCATAGTACTCCCACAATTCAGGCTACAGTTCTTTGTGGTATTCTGTGGCTCCCTGTATTTGGGCCGTTACGGTTCCTTCACTAATTAGGATGGGTAATATGAGCTATCACAGAGAAAAACAAGCAAGTGTGTGTAGGTGCACTTTGCTTTTTTTTTTTTTTTCTCTTTCCCCCTCTGTTATTTTTTTAGTTTGACATTTAATTCCTACCTCAAGCGGAAACTGCTGTGCCGTGCAGGGAAGGAGCTAGAAGGCATCAAAACCTTACAGAAGCTACTGAATTTACTCTTCAAATGCAGGCTTACTGCTGACAGGCCTTACTAAACAAACAAGAACAGAAATAACAAGTGGAGAACAGCAATGATAATAAATTATGCTAGCTCTTGAAAACCTGGGGAAACCAGAGGACTCCCTACAAAGACCAATATTAATCATTGCCTTGGCAGGGTGCTGTGCTACAGACACTTCGCTTACCTCCAAAAGATTTATTTTTTTCACGTGCTCTTTTATATGATACAACTGTTGTAGTCACCTCCGTTGTTACTAGTGACAGGGCAAATGGCAGTATGTCTACTTAATATGGTTGCTTAAATATAAACAGTATTTTTTCGGTTTGTCTTGCAGTTTCAATCCTGGGACTGTAACAGAGCTGAAAAGAGGAGGCCCCTTCCCCGACCCCACCTCCCTGTGCAATTCCTCCAGCTGAAGGGAGGAATTTTGTTGTTTTTTGTTCTTTTTTAATTAAAGTAGTAATATTTAAAGTCTAAGTGCAGTGATTTTTCTGCAGTAATGTTTTTCCTGCATATATTCAATTAATTAAATTTTGTTCTTTTTTTCCTGGTACAATATACACAATTTAGGAGCTGCGTATGTGCTAGGAGAGCACTTGTGGAGGAGCGCATGTGCCGCACTGCTCACGGGACAAGCTGCCGGTGGATAGCGCTTGATGGCAGTTAAAAACCAGTCCGTGATGGCCTCAGTATTACTGCGCACCTGGGGCGTAAAGTCTCTCAGCCCACATCTAAAGTTTAGAAGAAGGTAGGAGATTTGGGGTGCTTGGTTTTATGCAAAAAGAACCCCACGTGATTGAAGTTCGTATTTTTCTTTTACTTGGCAGATGTTGCCAAGCTCGGATAATCAGGTTTTTATGATTGTTTCCCCAGCTCTACAGGCGCTCCTGCTACCCCTCTTGAAACACAAAATGGGCATTTAACTCCGACTCAGTGCAAAGAGCATTGCTGAAATAATACTTAGGAGGCATTTATATCAGCAGTGCTCTGTTGTAACCAAGGGAAGCATGACAGTTTACAGTTTAGCCTACTTGGAATCTGAACATGTTAATATATAAAAGCACGTGTGTGTGTGTGCAAATAGATGCGCGTGTGTTATAATAACTAGTGGGCATCTCTTAGTTGCTCAGTTGCAACTTTAAACTTGGGTTAAAATGGGCCAGGGAACTTTATTACTTGTCACATCATATTGCCACAAGAACTAGCAATATATATTCTAGTTCAATGAGCACAAGTTACATCTAAGGAAAATAAAATAGAGCTTTTCCTTGTCTTCTCACCTTCCTGCTGCTCTAAAGCACAACAGAATTCTTTCTTACAACATCATTTAATTAAAGTAGTAATATTTAAAGTCTAAGTGCAGTGATTTTCTGCAGTAATGTTTTTCCTGCATATATTCAATTAATTAAATGTTGATTAGTAAATGCATCATTTTTAGTTGCAACTAAACACTGAGCATAGTGAACTACTGTACAAATAGTTAAATTTACATTTTACATAACATACTATTATGTAAACGTCTGATTGCAGTTACACAAAAAGATACACAAAGTGTTTTACTAAACATTTAAGAAAATGGTGCTCTAGTTTAATTTATGAATACCAGTATAGTGTTCCCTCTTGCCCAATTAAAGTATTACTTTAATATTTAGGCTTCTCATGAGTAGTTAATCACAGCTTTTCTGTAGGTCTTCATTAACAGAGGCTGCTGTATATGAGCGTCAACCATACCAAGTGATATTTGTGTCATTTGTATTATTCCCACGTCAGCCTTTCTAAAATTCTGGTACCCAACCTCCTAGTACCAATTTTATTTTGTTTCTAACAGCTGAAGTATTACTTTAATATTTAGGCTTCTCATGAGTAGTTAATCACAGCTTTTCTGTAGGTCTTCATTAACAGAGGCTGCTGTATATGAGCGTCAACCATACCAAGTGATATTTGTGTCATTTGTATTATTCCCACGTCAGCCTTTCTAAAATTCTGGTACCCAACCTCCTAGTACCAATTTTATTTTGTTTCTAACAGCTCTTTATTTGCTTAACTGTATTCCGATAAAGAAAATTAGGAAAGAATCAGCCCCCTTGCATATTGTAGTGAATAGCTAATATATAACATTATTCAGACAAAAAGAAACCTACTGCCAGATATTTTTTTATCTTAATAATGCAATACGTTTTTCTGGAGCAGTAAACATAGGAAAAAAGTCTAGACAAATGAAACGACATTGCTGTACTATTTTTAGCATTTCACGCTCAAGATGAAGGCATTTGTTCTTAAATATTTAAGGATGCTATTTTAAAATCTTTCCTTTCATAGTAAGACCACAACATGCTCGCTAATGTGCAGTTTTATGATGCCCAGAGAGAAGCATGCATTAAGAGACGATAGGAAGATTAGTAGCTTAAAAAGAGATGTACAAAGAGGCAACAAACTAAAGCTTTTGCTGGCACTTAAATACTACTTCAGCAGTAAGATGGCTTGCAACACATCAGAGCTACTTACTAGAGTATCTGAAGTGGTTATTCTGGTGGTATTGAGTCCTACCAGAGATGGGAGAGTTTGGGACATCCAGTTAGAGATCATTGCCATGGTACTAAGAACAGCACCAAGCTTCAGCAGTGGAGGACTCATTGCTGTGGAGCTAATGAGTTTTCATAGTGACTGATTATCATCCCAGCGCAGGCTGGCAGTGAGAGGCGTGACTGCAGCACACAACATCCACAGCATGAAAGGAGATCAAGCTGCCCAGATTTAATCATCCATTTAAAATACTCATATCCTTATTTGCCCTCTGTCTTTCCGCTCTTCCTAACAGATACTTATGACTATCTTATGCTGACCACTAAATAAGCAGTCCTTTCTATGCTAATAATCATTGCAGTTTCCAGTGGGAGATGGCATGGGTGAATTACCTCTTCATAGGTGCCAGAGAGTCAATTAGCGCTTAATTAGTTCCGTCCTTGCAGAGTGATACATGTTCCTGTCTGAAATGCAAAAGCCCAATCACAAACCCAAACACAAATAACCCTCCCCACTCCCCATCGCTGCTTTGGTAGAAATATGCTCAGGTCTGTTTCTAAATATCATCCTGTACTTGTCCAAGTGGATGGGGAAGGGGGAGAACTGTCAAGCCTGCCCATGAAAACAGCAGAAACCTTTCTGAACCTCCCTTGATTTGTTGATGTCACATAAATTACAAGCATCAGTTACTTTATAATTCGCACAGCTTGGTATTAAGCTATTTGTTGTTTGTAAAAGTACATTGAAGCAGTAAAGATTCACATTTCTCAGTGTTCTTGTTAGTTTACAAGTTTTTATACCGAGAGTTATTGCATTACATGGGCTGGCAGACTCAGTGTATCTTCATTGCCGTTTGGATGGGAAGAGAAGACAAATTGTGGGTTGCTCATGTAGCATTTTGAGGCTTCTTTTGGCTCTACTCTGCTGTTAAATCTGCCGTTCTCTAGTGCTGTAGAATGATCTCCAGGTTCAGTAGCAATTTATCTTTTTCATAAATTTAGTGAAAATTAGCAAGTGTGGGGGGAAAAAAAAACCACCCCACCAGAAAAAAAGAGTGTGGAAATCATTGTGCTGTTGGGGTAGTTTTACTTTTTTTGGAATTATTTAAAAAAGAAGAAATGCTGAGCAAGGATTTCTAACAGCAATTATTTTATAGAGAACTTGCTTAGAAGTTTGCAGAGAGACAGACTACTGTATTTTTCCCAGAGGCAGTTATGGACTTTGTTTCTGAATTTGCTTCCAAAAGACTATATTTTTCTTAAGGAATTTTGGTGGTTTGTAGGAAGGAAACCTGTAGTGAAACTGAAGGGATGCAGTTTTATAGGAGTGTGTGATCATGAATGCATTTATTAAAGTTACTAGAACCCTGCAAACAATTTCAGATTCTTAGAGCTCGTACACCAAATTCAGGCTAGACTTTTCTCTTCCAACATTCATTCAGAATTATTTCATTAAAACTCTGCAGTTTAATGAAGACAAGTGGAAAATTAATTTTTTAAAAAGAAATTGAAAACCACATTGAGAGCTATTATATAACCTTATAAGGAGTCTTCCAGCAATAGAATACAGAGACAAATTCTGCGCATCCAAATATTAAATGTTTTCTGGGAGTTACACAGTAAGGTGAGCTGTGAAATATTTCAAATACCCAAAAAACCTAATTCACTGAAGAGATGCATTTGAAAACAGCGAAAGAATATGAGTTTCCTTATACACAGATTCTGCACAGAAAAATAAGCTTATTGCTAGTTTCTCTGTATATATACACACATTGCAGTAAAAGACCAAAATATGAAAACGATAATCAATTAAATAGTAAACATGCTGTAGTTTTATTTACCTGTAGCATGTTGAATGCACACACTTGTTTGCGTGCATTTTGACTTATCTCACATACTTTGTCTAATTGATATCAAGACTTTTGGGACAAAATAACACACAAAGGCCGTTTATCTCCAGAGAACTCGGATTGCTTTCAAAATATGAACTGATAGTGGATGATGCTGATGTCTGAATAAGAAAACACGATTTTTTTGCTCAGTTCCAAAAAAAGTATCCTAGTAAAAAAAAGTTGCACTGGATCAGTCTCCTTGATCCATTTAGCTCCTTTCTCTAGCAATGGCCAGCGGTGGATGCTTAAAAGAGGAGTGTGAGAAGAGAACAAAGGTACAGGAATACTTTTCTTGGTGTAACCTTCCAGCAAACTGAGGTACTTAGTGGGCCAGAGGTTGTAACTTTGTGTTCAACTGTCTTCATGATGTTTTCTTCCATGAATTTCTCAAATAATTTTTTAACTCATCTGTACTTTTAGCCACAACATCCAAGGGCACGGAGTTCCACAGTTTAATTACGTCTTGAATAATTTTTTAACTCATCTGTACTTTTAGGAGCCACAACATCCACTGGCACGGAGTTGCACAGTTTAATTACGTCTTATGTGAAAAGCATACTTACTAGAAGTCATGATTAGACTGCAAATTTGAGAAATGCTGGTGTTCAGTCCAAATCTGCAATTTTCCACTGAAAAACCTTTTTTTGAAAATTACAACCTTCGTCTACTTCCAACAACCAGAATTGCTTTCAGTTACTGAATAGAAAAAACCCTTAATCAGTGCATTTGGATACTGCAAATACGGTAATCGAGCCCGTGAAACAACTCGGTTTTGTTAAATCTCATAACACTGTTGATACCTTTTGAGAGCCAGTGGTGGCTCTACTTTCTGTTGTTCTGTTGACTCCAAAGGAGTCAACAGCAGCGTTAGGCTTCATAAATCAGGTTTTGTAGTGGTGTCTGTGCCTCCCCTCTGGGATGTGTTCTAGGGCCTTGGCCTCCTGCTCGTCTGGAGTAAGCAACTGCTGCAATACACCGGCTCCGGCCAGGCATCGGGGTTTCCTTACTGTGAATACCAGAGGGCAGAGCTGGCTGGTATGTGCCACGTTTCAGGCCGGTATGGGCTTGTGGTGGTACGGGGATGTGCTGCTGGAGCCAGAGCTTCAGAAGCACCCCTGCGTTTCACAGTTCTGTAATGGCAGCTGTTTTACTCAGCGTATTTTCCGTATTTTAGAAGATAAATTTCGTAATAGCTTGGATTGTGTGATGGTGGCCATTAGGTATATTTCTCTGAAGACAGAGACCCTGTGGCAAGACACCCCTGATATGGTGTCTTGACACTGAGAGGTCAGTCAGGCATTACCTCAGCACGATGACGGGCACAGCGAGTGGTGGTGGTTGAGTCTTTGAAACAGAGTTCGTGTTTCTGTGGAGATAGGCTCAAAGTCCTCCACTGAACAGATGTGCATATTGAACCGTCCAGAATGACATCGAGAGGCAGGCTTTTGGCTGAACTGTTGCACTTCATTGGCAATTTATCAATTTCCCGAGTAACTCCATTGATTACTTCCAATATGGATTAGGTAACATTTGGCAGCGTTGCATAATTTTCTAGTTTTATTGGGTTCTTCTGAAGTCCCTCAGCATCCCCTCTAGATCTAACACAAAACAGATTGTCATTCACCAGTTCTATCACCTTTTTTGTTCCTGTCTTCTTTCGGAAGTTTAATAAGCACGTTAATTCCCCCAGTTCCAACACGTCTCCTTAAAGTCATGATAGATTCTTTTTTTTTTTTTTCCACCACATTGAGCTGCAGCTGTTAGTATTTTTGGATTTCTTCTCTGAAACGTTTTCTGTTCCACGAAAGAACATAATCTGTCCCCTCTTGACTGTTTTAACCGTGGACAAAGTACATTCAAAAGACAATAAAAGGCTTTTCCGAAGTCCAGATGAATAGTTGAACTGCTGATTATCCTTAATCCAGTGTACTGTCAACTCCTGCAAAGAACGCTGTTTATTTGGTTATTATGATTATTCCTAACAGATGACACGCTGCTTGGTTCTTGTGACAGGGTATTCATTAGCGTAGTTTAGAACTTTATTTTCTTCCAACTAGTTTGCCTGCTAAAGAGAAAACCTGCTGACGTGTGATTCACGGTATTGCTGCTAGATACATCTTTAAAGAGCGTAGCAGGAGATAATCCTCCAGTACTCTTGGCTGGTTATACAATTTAAAACTACCATACAGTCGGTGTCTGGATTCCCCATGGTGCTGACGTTAGATCCCCTATAATTGCACAAGGGCTTTAGGGCACATTTGGGCTGCAGTGCAGGGATGATGGCAGGTTGTAGAGGTATCGGCGAGCCTGCTAACGCAGCCCTAGCCCAGGGACTGACAGCAGCGTAGCTCACGCTGGAAAGCTGCAAAACCGTTCTTCTAGGACTGTAAGTAAGTGTGTGGCGGCTGTGTCCTGTACGGCTGCAAATGTAATGCTAGACTTGGGTTTGTTTACATAGGCTACACCTTTCCCGTAGACGGGGACATTACTTGTTCGGTGTAACAGTCAATATTCTAGGTATCTAATATTCCTCATTTCACGCACCCATTTGTCAAATAGTTGCTTCAGAGTAGTATTGCGAGAGAAGACATCTGTGGGAACGATACGTCTCTGAAAAGGTTTCTTTCCTGAACAGTGGAAATACTCACCGGAACTATATTTTGTTTGTGTTATCAGAACTGTAGAAATGTCCAATAAACCCTTCTGTTAAGGAACTAAAACTTGAGCTGTATTTTGCCATAAATATTTGGGTAAAGTAAAAAATGGCAAGCAAATAGTAGAAAATTTTTGTGAGAAACACATCTGAAATCACATATACAAAGATCTTACCAGAAACCACAGAATAACTGAAGAGTTGTTCTCATCTCGTTAGGAAGTAGAAACAAAACCTTATGATCTGTGTTTCATTTCAGCTCTGTGTTTTGCTTTTGGTTTTTGTTTTTTTTTTTAAAAGGTGCAATTTCACATTTCTAGTCTACGATAAACTGCTATGAAGTAGTTTTCTGAACTAGAGCTACAAAGCAACAGCAGTTCTAAAATCTGAACGTTATTCTTGATTACCCTGAAATTTCCACTGGTATGATAACTTCCTCTTTTCATAGCTAACTTCTTCTAAAGTCAATAAAAGCTAAAATATTTATACAGAATGACTACAGATGCCATATTTTGATCTTATGCAAAAGCATGCGAATCTGTAACAATTTCAGTGTTGTTAGCAGAGTTACTGTATACCAGGTCCGTAATATTCAATTATTATATTATAAATTATTAGGGGTATTAAAGGTATTATTAAGATATTGTATGAATGCCCTTATTTATTGTTATTATATAAGAAGAGGTTGGAGGCTCTTCTAGTCTCTGACGTTTATTTTCACTTTGAGATCCTGTTACATTTTGATTTGGGTTAAATAAAGTCTAATGTAAATGAGAATACAGCCCAACGTTACGTTATCACAACTGAGGTATGATAATCTCTGTGCTATAAAAAGTAATTAACGCCAGTATTAGGAATATCGACAAAGCAAACGTCCTGAGAGTCAGCGATATGTGAACACACACACTCATAAATGCATGAAAAATGTCTAGTTACCTCCTGACTGGAGGAAAAGAAACAGAAAAAGAAACATCGTAAGAAGGAGGAAATGGTGAAGTTCAGCAGCAGTCACTTAACCCTGATGTCAGCTTAATTAACGTGTGTTAAGAAAAAAATAAGTTACCTCATTCCCAAATATTTCTTAAAATTCAAAATCACGTTCATGGGTAAATGCTATAATGGCTTTGCCTAAAACCTTGCGTTTTATGCAGACAGAGATGAAAGTGATTGCATACTCATGGCTCAGATGTCTTAAATAGCTTCCTTTGAAGCAGAGCAAAGTCAGGAATCTTCAATCTCAGTAAGTTTGTACTTTGACAGGTTATAGGTTTAGAAAGCAAGCTCATGCATAAAAGTCAAAGCTTCCCTTGTTATAGTGTTGTTCTTCTATAGCGTAGAGCGTTCTTTTTCTTCATGTGATATATTCTGGTGGTGACTCAGTAGTACATTGATTTCAAAAATGTATGTCAGTACATTAGTCGTGTTCCTGAGCATTATTATTTATTCACATAAGGTTAATGCATGTATAAAGCAAAGTTCTCAGAATTTGAATAGCAACTAAAATTCATAGAGCTCAGGTGGACTGAGCAAGTACATCTTTGCCCTTTCAGCTCAATTCCAGTTCTCTGAATTTAGAAACACTGAGAAAACATTAGCTTCTTCATCTAACGCTATGTTTTTGTTCAACAAAACCCTCTGGCTTTGCAGTGTTACTTGTGAGTAGTAATATCCAGGTTCTTTGTAAGAGCAGATTGAGAGGTATGTGCCCTTTCTAGAGAAAATCCTTTCAGCAGCTCATCTGCGCATACACAGTGATATTCTTCGGTCGGGCATCTCCACTGATAGTAAAAGTATTGAGGGAGGGATTTTTAAAGTCTGTTGGCCATTACATGCTTCTATACCAATGCTGTTGAGGTGACGTTCTTTCTGACGTGGTCTTAGCTATCCGCTTGTTCATTTTTCAGGCTTCAGGGCGCTTCCTTTGAATGAAGACATTGTTCTTAGAGAGCATTTTCAGGTTTTTTCCCCACCTATTCTGTTCTGCTGTTAGCAATTCCCAAGCGTACAGAGTAACAAAGTAGTGTGTCTACAGTAGGCTTAGTTCACGATGAGAATTGCCTGAAACTCGAAGCAGGCTGGGCAGTGTGCTTTAGGAAAGTTTGTGGTTAATTGAAACAAAATTTTAATTTTCAATAACATTTACATCAGATACTCAGTAAAACCTCATAAGCTTTTCTCTCAAATGCGTGATATGATGATGGATCTAATGGGAGAAGAAGAGTTTAGTGAGATCACCCTTTTCTGTTCTGTCCTCTTTATTTCTCTGGGTGATCAAAGTTATTCATGCTTACTCAAAAAGCTTCTTTTCTAAAATACAAAGAGATATCTATTTAGTAGAGAATGACTAACGATTGTGCAGCGTGTCCTTTTCCCTTCAACAGAGGCTGGGAATCTGCGTGCTTTTGGATGATCCTGGGATCCCTCCTCTTGCTATGAACATCCACAGAATGGCAGGGTGCAATGTTGGATGGTCCTGGGTCGGGAATTGTTTGGGCATCGCACAGTACTGCAGTTCCGATGTTCTTTTGAAAGCTGTAGGGATTGGGTATAAGGATTTACGCATAATTCCTCCTGGAGTAATCCTCATGCTTCAGGTTTTTAACCACGTGTAATTTTGTCTTTTTTCCATTCCTCAAAATACGTATTATTCTGTTTGAGGCCAGGTGAGCTGGCTTTCACTGAGGATAAATTTAAAAAGAAACTTGGTTTTTCTAAGATGTCTAGAAGCTGAAATTCACGCTGAAGTTAGATCATATATAATCCTGGAGTAGAGCTTGAGCCATGAAAATCAGTGAATTTTGTTGTAATTTAATAAAATAAGTGGTTTCAGCTGGCTCTGACTGCAGCTAGATGTCAGAAAACAGAGACATAAGATACTTAGAACAGAAGGCTTACGTATTATTCTGTTTGAGGCCAGGTGAGCGGGCTTTCACTGAGGATAAATTTAAAAAGAAACTTGGTTTTTCTAAGATGTTAGAAGCTGAAATTCACGCTGAAGTTAGATCATATATAATCCTGGAGTAGAGCTTGAGCCTGAAAATCAGGTGAATTTTGTTGTAATTTAATAAAATAAGTGGTTTCAGCTGGCTCTGACTGCAGCTAGATGTCAGAAAACAGAGACATAAGATACTTGGAACAGAAGGCCATTTACACTCTGAAAATGGCCAATGTAACTGAACCTTCCTCTGGTTAATGTATGCTTGCAGCTTTTGGCAGTCAGCGGTTACAGACCCCTAAACTGGAGGCTGTCTGTGGACTGTCACATTTAATAGCCACGGGTAAATTTGTTCAGTCCCTTTTCAAAATCTCCTCGAATCTTTGTGAGCGCAAAAAAGACAGAAATGAAGAAAGTAGAAAAGGTTTGTAAAATAAAATCCCCTGTAAAAGGGGAATTTTGGCTTTGGGAAAAGACTAATGGGCTATGTGTCTGTACTTATAAATACAACAGGGTTGGGGCATGGGGTTGGACACTGGCCCGTAGCAAACAATACTGTTTGTTGTTAACACGCTCCCCGATTACCTTTTCCTTTTATGCCTGGGCATGACTCGGAGTTAGATGGTTTGGACATGGATGCAGCATTTCAGGAGGGGAAGAGAGTCGTTTCGGTGTGTGGAAAGGAGCTGTGCCTCGGGGTCAAGAGAGCAGCTCGTTTGCTTTTTATTTAGTAGTATGGTTGTATTCGCGTTTGGCTACGTGTTGTCTTTGGAACCGAGAGCAAAGGAACCATCTACTGTTGTTTGATTCCTGCTGTATTCTGCCAAACAGGTCTTTGTATGTTCTCTGTAAATTAACAGCTTTGCATTACAGAAACACTTGGCTTCATCTTCCTTTTATTTCCTGATGCAGATAGTTGTCAAGACTCTATAAACCGACTAATGAAAAAGTGGCATGGGGAGGGTTACCCTATTGACTTGCCCTTCATCCCACCATGTGTCATACCTTCTTTTGGCAGGTCTCTTCTCAAACTGTCATGTCATACTGATTCCCTCTGCTGAGGTATCCGTGTCCTATCCTCTGTAAGGATGAAATAGGAAAAATCCCTCAGAAGTCTAAACTAGTGCTTACTTCCAGTAGTCTGGCACCCCAAAGGCTGCAGTATATTTAGATATTAGCCAAAAATTTATAGATTTAACCAGCATGGCACCGATAATGGCATTTAAAGTCTGTAGCATCTTCCTGTTAGGATTTTCTAACAAGTGGCATTAACGACAATTCCCTTCTGAGATAGGAAGCTCTCTTTCAGTAGGCAGAAAGACTGAGAAAGAAAATTACGTGGCTGTTCAGAAAGCACTGCGTGTGTTTCCTGCAAAGTCCTCAAAAAACAAGATTTTGTGAACGTGTCTCATTGCAAGCGAATCCATTTTTAATGTATACTGTTTCTCAACGCCATTCCGGAAGGACTAGTTTACTTTTGCACAGGGATGAAAGCATACAAGGAGAATTAAGTGAATATTGAGAAAATTCCACGGGTCATCTTTCCTGCAAGACAGAGGTGTTAACCTGAACGCTATGGCCAAATTCCAGTAGACTTAGCTATGTTCT
This sequence comes from Aptenodytes forsteri, assembly GCF_000699145.1. NCBI lineage: Eukaryota > Metazoa > Chordata > Aves > Sphenisciformes > Spheniscidae > Aptenodytes > Aptenodytes forsteri. The sequence continues at coordinate 4,242,004 of NW_008795702.1, read as the reverse complement.
GTCTCGCAAAATGCTTCCTGCAGTTTCAGTTGGATACTGCAGTCTGTTCTAAACGCTGCATAGTGCTTTGAATACAATTAAACAGGTGCTGTGTTTCACCTCAGAGGTGGCCGCATTTCAGTAGCGGGTAAAATAGTCCATGTATATGCCACAAAGCGTGCTCCGAGATCAAAGATGCTGTAAAATAATTTTATGTTTAAATAAGGGTATAGAAAGCAAACGCTCGTTATTTTGTAAGGATGTAACAACCCTGAAAGTTTCTGATTTGAATAATGCTGAGAAGAACTAAAGATATTTGGAAATGCATCAAAATTGTACTACTTGCAGAAAAATAATACCAGGTATCTCATAGACCTCATTGAAATTATGACGTATTATTTTTCTAGCTGCCTTTTTTATTTTCTATTTATCTTTTATAGAACAGAAATAGAAGTTTTAAAACTTATTTCACTTTAAAGGATTCAATTACTCATTCTTATGAAGCTTGTCCTTTACCCTGGTGTGTTTTTTTTCTTTTTCCTTTTTTTTTTTTTCCCCTTACTGAGATTATCAAAACAGGCGTGTAACGCTCTGGGTGGCTGAGCCGGGTCCATCCTCGTGAGGGATGGGGGCTGCCCTCTGCAGGGCTGCTGAGGGCCGGAATGCTAATAGGAACCGAAGGTTTTCACGGATGAGGAATTTGGGTGTCACGTTTGAAGGTCCAAGGTTCTGTTCCCAGCCCCTAGTGAGCGAAAAGAGAAACTTATTAAATTGGTGCTGTTGTCTGAAGACAGTACTGTGAGAAATGCGCTTCTGCAACGCACAGCAGCGAACAAACCCAAATGTAAATATGAAAAAACACAGGCGTGTCCCAGGCGTTGTGAAGATCAGTGCTTTTACCTCTCATGCGGTAACACTGGCTCCTACAAATAAATAAACCGCCAATAAAATGTGGGTTTAGTCTTGGCTACCGTTTTCCTGAGAGGACAAAATGCCAATTTTGTACGTTTTGATATGGGTGATTGAGATTTCTGCATATACGTGAGAAGCAAGATTGTAAAAGCTAGTTTGAACATGAAAAATTTATGATAACTTTGTAAAACTAGTAGGAGAAAGGAAAAGCAAGCTGCAGGGAGGAAGGGAAGAGGGGGAAAAAAGATGGAGCTGTAAGTACTGAGACATACTTAGTGGTGAGGCATTAGGGATTACTGCCTCTTTGCTCCTAACCTGTCACTTGAATATAACAGAAGACAGACACCTATAAGACAGTCCAAAGCACCTTTTTATAAATTTAGTATTTATGCGTGGGACGGTGGCGGACATGCTAGTGTGCCCATCCTCAGCATGGTCATTCTGTCACCTGGGGAATGCTGCTTGCTGTGTGAGGGTTGACATCCTTGAGAATTAATAAAGTCCTGAACTGGTTAATATTCTTAGTATTGGAAGTTACCTCTCTTTTGGGACAAATAAGGCTACTGTAGTTCATACAGCTTATGATTTTCCAGGATCCCAGGCTCAGCAAGCGTGTTGGAGAGCCACAGATACCCACGCTGTTTTGAAAGTAGTCAATTTGTATTCTGACTTTCCTTCCTCCGTTTCTGCCAGCGCTCTGACTTAGGTGTGATCGATGTACCACTTTGCAGAGTTTTAGTATTAGCACAATGCTCAGACAAATCCATATATACGCAATAGTTAGCAACTCGGGAGAGGCCATGTTCTTTTGATTAGAAAAGAGGGGGGTACATTGAACGGTCTCGTAAAACTAGGCACAGAAAATTGTGAGCCAATGTAAACACTGAGATAAACGTAGAATATTTCTTGAATCTTGTGGAAAATAAAAACTGGATAGTCTAAACAACTATGTTCATAATACAACTGTGGCTTGCATGGGGGTACTTAAAGGTTAATCATTTCAATGCTTGTGATTCTTTACCCTGTAATCTGTTATGCTTTACCCCATTTTTCATGTGTCTCTAAAACAGGCATTGAATCCTGTTCTCCGAGTTAGAAAGCTGCGGTCTCGGACTAATAACGAGTGATTTTTCAGTTATTACAGAACATGATTGCGGCAGTTGAGGAGACAGTGGAAAATGGTTGGGCTTTGTGTTGCTTTGCAGTCATGCAGTGGAATGTCTGATACTACAGGCTATGGCAGTGAAAGGGAACAAAGCTTTTACAGCGCAGTAAGCAGTTCTGACATCAAACTGATCAATGACTTATCCCACACAAAAGGCTCACGTTTCAGCTTCGAAATGCAAAGTGTTCTAAAAAAATAACGGTACACATCATGTCACATTACACTCATTCTTTCATAGTCGCGTTTTATGACCGAAGGAAACAAGGTCATTCCCAATTTACGAGATGACTGGAATTTTGCAGTTCTGCGGGGTTTAGTGAGCTGACAACAGAGGAGTATAAATGATGAAGACTCGGGCGATACCACATGGGAAGCCTTCTGTTTACTGACGCTCTCCGTACAGTCTGTAACCTACATTTTCAAAATGTCTTTTCAGCAGTTTAACTCTGAGGCTATTTTTTATCATCTCCAGCATGTAATCCTTGTGTGCGGTCGTAATCCTCTGTTTACAATATCAAAATTAAAAGCTGTAGAGATCACTGTTATCTCACAGGAGAAAAATATGGAATGTGTGAGGAGCGGGCATCAATGAATAGCTTAGAAGCAAAGACTTCATTTCTAGAGAAAAAGGTTTCTGTCCACAAGATGTTCAACGCAGGCATTTTTCTTTCTAGCTTGAATTTGGGGGAATTCACCAATTAAGAATCACAAAGTCAGTGAGTCTTTGAAGGACTGGTTAGCAATGTGATTGTGAAGAATAAAATTCACAGGCAGAGCTGGTGAAGTTTTACATAAGCTTTTAGATCTAATTCATAAAAAAGGGCCAAGATTTTGGTTAATGAAGGCATTTACATAACTTTCGAGATTTGATATTAGTTTTACAGGGAGATTTAATTAACTCGTTAGCAAATGACAGAGAAATTGAATAAAAGATTTCTACTAAATCTTGTAATTCGTTTCTGCAGCTTGGCTAACAGTGATGCAGAAAGGGAAGGAACTATTTGCACAAGGGCAAATAATAACTTTGGGCACACAACTTGTGCTGGAGCTCCTGAAAAGTGTTTTCAATCCCAAAAGATCATTTAAAAAACATGGACAAACTCATCTCAAAGATCACAAAACGAGAAAAGGAAATTTCAATCCAAACTACTGTAAAGGTCATGAGGGTAAGACCCCCACCCTAATATCAAACAGTACGCAGCATTTTGGAAGCAAAATCCCTGCGTTCTTCAGGTCTGTTGAAACCTGAAAGTCTGCAGAGGGAAAGTTTTAATTCATTTCTGTGCTATCACCGTATCTTAAAACTGAAATGACTAAACTACAGCCAATTACACAGTTCACCTGAGACGCTGCTTTGGATTTCATGAAAGCGTTAAGTTCCAGCCTATCTGGTATGCGCTTTTCTGTAATTTAAAAGGGAAAAAAACCCCATCAGTCATATAATATAGTATAGAATATAGCATTCAAGATCCAGATACATAAATTTAGTCCTCTTGCACCCAAACCATTCGTATATCAGTCCTTCATACACTGAAAGTAACTGAGAATATTGATACTTTGGTTGTCAACAGAGAAAAACTGTTGAAATTGTGTCGTCATTATTGCTGGAGCTAGAGGTGAACTTCTTGAATCATGGGAAAGTATTTTGCTGTGTGATTTCTGTGAACTATCGTTTAGTATCATGAGTCATAATAATGTCTTTCATAAACAAAGCATCATAATTTTGGCCTTCACAGTGAGCAGAAACACTTCCATTTTCAGCTGGAAACCCAGTATGCCCTTGTTAATAAAAACATCAGGGACGCGGCGTGTGCTCTGTGTGACACATTGCTTAGAGGGGTGAAACTGGCTTTTTCACCATCTTGATAGCAAGAGAGAGGTAGGAAATGCCGTAAATAAGTAGAGCTTATGTTTTCAAATGTAGCTTGGAAGGAGAAAATGATCAAGTATTTAATATTTCCAGCAAAATCTGTGTGAAAAAAACCTGGCTGCTTTCCTCTCCTCTCAAAATCTTAATCCAGTTTGAGAACACTGGAGACAGTGCCTCAGACGTGAACTATCTTTTTCAAAGATCTGACTATACCGTATCTGGAATTTTATTTCCTACCTTTTATCCTGAGCCGAGTAAAGCATATTAGGGTTATGTTTTTTGAATCGAATTTGAATCACTCGGTACTTCCAAAATATCCCATAGAGAAATGATTCAAGAACACAGTGAAATACATATTGTTTTCAGGCACTTCTAAATATAAGGAGGTTGATGATTGCTGGTGGGCTTAAAATAGTTAGTATTTGAAATCTAACATCATCATCATAGCTTTCCTTTCATTATTTGAAGCCCAATAAAATTGCCTGCAAGCTGCAGGCAAGGTGCTCTTCCTGTTAAGGGGTGTGACTTGCCATTCCGCTGCTTAAGCAGCGTGATGCAGAAATAATTACGACTATAGTCGTAATTCAAGTTCAAAAGAACTACAGTTCTTTTCTGTATTTTACGGCCGTCTGTCCCGACGAAGCGAAAATTCTCTTCTGAGTTGTCGTCTTGCATTGGTGTGTTCCTAGCCAAGGTTCAGATCTCCTGGCGTTGAACATATTACCCGCTACACGTTGACTTTTAAAAAGCACCAAGACGTTAAACCATAAAAGTAAAAACTATTAACATGAAACTGGAACAAAATGGATACCTCTTAGCCGATTTGTCAAAGTGCTGGTGGTGTTAAGGCAATTAAATAGCAATAAGAAAGCACTAAGGTCCATCACTGTTAGCCTTGGAAATCAGTGTTAAATTTATAACTAGAATAAAATGATTTAAAATCCATATAAAAAGAGATGGTTTGACAGAAGTAGGAAGATGCTGAAGAAAATACTGCAGAGGTCAAAAGCGGGAAGCTGAAGAAACTGCATTTCACATACGCTTCTTTTTTATTGACTTTTTGCTTTGGATGGACTAGCAAATTGTTGTTTGTTTGTTTTCTTATGAATATAACACACAGTCAATCTGTCACAAATACGGAGAAAAGTGATTCCAGATGGAACCCACCTCAGCCAGTGCTCGGGGGGAAATAGTTGTCTTTTTTTGGGCCAGATGGGATGCCATAGGGCTATTTGCAAGAATTGGGTGGCTTTTTTTCCTTAACGTAACATATAATGTGGAGAAAAAAAAAAAAAGGTGAAAATGCATTCTCTAGCTTGAAAACATGGTTGCTGTAGGGAAACGCCTGCTGCCTGTGTTCTTATTTCTCATAACCTTCTTTGCAGTCAAAGGGGAAGGAAAGGGTCAAAGGAGCAAGGAAAGTAGAAATATTAATGCGTGACTTCAGCAGCGCACAGTCAGTAATAACAAGAAAACTTGCCTAATGGATAGACAGTAACAGGTAATTTTAAAGACGTTGGCTTTGTCAACAGAAATAAAACCCAATAAACCAATAATTAGCTCGTTGCAGCTTCTCGCCTATTTTAGACTGTTTAGGAAACAGACTTCTGCAGATCTTAAATGTGATGCAAGGGATGACTACCTGAGGCTGAAGACAGTTAATAATACTTTTCTAAATTATCTCCCCTGGGAGCTGTTGTTCTTTTACTACCACGTGCACGTTTTACAGGTAATACAAGCCGTTTCCTGAAGGGCACTTCAACAAAACCCAGCGAATTTGTACTCAACAGAAATAAAACCCAATAAACCAATAATTAGCTCGTTGCAGCTTCTCGCCTATTTTAGACTGTTTAGGAAACAGACTTCTGCAGATCTTAAATGTGATGCAAGGGATGACTACCTGAGGCTGAAGACAGTTAATAATACTTTTCTAAATTATCTCCCCTGGGAGCTGTTGTTCTTTTACTACCACGTGCACGTTTTACAGGTAATACAAGCCGTTTCCTGAAGGGCACTTCAACAAAACCCAGCTTGAATTTGTACCACGTTTTTCCTGGAAGAATTTAAGTGGAGTTTTTAAAATAAAGTGCTAAATTTTAGCTCTGGAGTAACTTCATTAAATGACAGTCGCTTTGCAAATGGTTTTTGCTCATTATAGTCAAATAATCAAAATCAGTTTAAAGGCAAAGCATGACTTGCATGATTTGCACAAGAGGTATGTCACAATTCTTTTGGTTTGAATAGATTACCTTTGCTCACGTTGTTAAGCTCTGCTCTGGACTGTGAGATTTTTGGTTCATTGTTCAGTGTACTAAGGATGCAGATGAGTTATTTCATGAGTTAAAGGGAAACTCGGTAGATAAAGTTAGTGACAGGCACGTTTTTTAATCTGTAGTATGATGAATTAAAAATATTCTGATAAATTTAAAACATTAAACTTATCGCTGGAGACTGTGTTAAATGACTTTGATACACAAAGAAACATTTTGGAATGCTTCCTTTTAATCAATTGTTAATACGTTAAAGAGACAAGTCCCTAGCTTGCAAATGACTTTTTGATCCACAGAAAGCTTGTCAATCAAGCCACTTTACATAAATTCAATGGTTTATTAGTAACATGAGTGGATATTTTGGGCTGAACAACAAATTCTCATTTCAAAGGGTTTAGAGTAAATACCAGCTTAGACACTTTAATTCTTTTGAAAAATTGATAGAGACTTGAAAAATACTTACTTTGTTGTTTAACAGGGTACTGGATATAGCCATGCTCTAAAAGCAAAACAGCGTATGGCAATGATCTAGGGCCTGGGAAAGCAGACTACAAAAACGCACTTAACTGGGGACATTCGAGCAATCTTGTTTTATCCTGAAAACTAACTGAATGTTTTGCTGCTGGCAGTCTTTCATGCTTATTTATTGTTAAGATACATGTCTGAGCTGTACAGAAGAAGCTGTTTGCAGTTCTTGTGTGGTTTTGATTCTTCAGAACTCATGGTTATGGTTTCTTAAGCGCTATAAATTGCCAAATTTTTCTCTTAGCAAACCATTTTCTCTAACTCTATCAGTTGGTTTAATAAATGATATGATCTCTTCCTAAAAATTTTACATGGCTTATGTACATACATGAATGTAGAACGCTCCCTTAACATATATTAGTTTTCTGTGCTACAGTTTGCTTTCTGGGTTTAGAACAATTGATTTCGGAATCAGATTCACAGCTCTGGATCTCTTTTCAGAAGAATTCTGTAACCTGGCTCCAGATTTTCCATCTTTCCTTGCAGGGTCAAATACTTTCTTAGGAGTTGTAGCTTGAGGGTACCCGTATTAAGAAATTGAGGTATCAGACTGTAGACTTAGATTTGCTAAAGTCCAAGCCTTCCTAGTATGGACTTCCCCAGTAGTTCCTTGAGGGCATGATTAATTGCCTATAAATAAACTTTGGACTGTGCAGTGTGTTTAGAACAGATAGCAAAACACAAAGCAGTATCCCAAGCAGTGTTCCTTGATGACTTTCATTCCTGCTATGAATTCCTAGACGTATGGGAAATGTCATGGCTATAAACCCCTTGAGCTGATCAGCAGTCCCAGAGACAAACAGAATATATTGGATTTGTAATTATTTCTTTCAAAACATAACAAGATACCATATATAAATGAGCTCATTTCTGTGATGCTATCCTTTCTCAATGCGCATCGTTAACTTGAAACATCCAGGAAATTAAATGGAGGTAAAGGTAAAGCCCAGGCGAACTGCTTCAAGTGGTTTAAAATAACGATGGCTTGATCACGAGTACAGGAGAAAGTACGTCTGACTGCTGCAGCCTTGAATGGAGTACTTCTCTCAAGCCTGAAATGTGGGATCATAGTACTACCCCAAACACATCAGAGCAAGGAGGCAGAGTGGAGGAGATAGGAAAAGACTGGTTTACACAGAAGATGAGAAACTTCAGCTTTTACCTCAGTTGCATTGTGCTCTAGAGATAAAGCTGGAAAGCTAAGGTTGAATGTATAAAGGTTACAAACACTGTCTAGATATAAAGGCCATTTATTGTTTTTACTCTTCCTCTTTGGGCCTTGGAGGAATTAGTGTTTAATTCAGAAGATATTGTTCCTGTGTTGCTGCAAGTTTATGTTGTCCTGGACTTGGCAAGGGTGCTAGAATCTACTGAAACCAGTATGGGAAAGGAGGTGCAAGAGATTCACAACAAGAATGGTAAAATCTCTTGCTTTGACTCAAAAGTGAGGTATTAGAAGTCAGATGCATTAAGGAGGGAGCAAATGGAGTCCCTAGTGCAGCTTGCTTGGCAGTCAAAAGAATGTGATTATGATAGCTTTTTAGTGGGGTGGAAATATCCAATTTCCCCAAAGAGCAATCTGGCTTAGCAATGCAGACTTTCTGACTTCATATTCTGCTGCTTACTTCACAAGATGCCTTATTTCTCTTTATGTAATGAATTGGAAACAACATTGTTTCAGAGCACAAAATACAAGTACTGCTCCATTAGACAAAACAATTCTCCAGGAACTTACCAAATAGAACAAGAGAGAAAACTGGCGCTACAGCCTATATGTGAAAAAATCCAAATTTTAAATATTGGATACCTGTAGAGAAGATAATCAAACATATTACCATCACTGAGACAATCTGGAGAAAATAGTGTGGCTGAGATGACCATACAGACCCTTTAAAAATGAAATAGAAATTGAAAGGGCTGACAGCTGGGAATATCAGTATCTTGGAAAAGAAAAGCAACCCTGAAGGAGAATGTGGCTTATCAGATGTTGAAGGACAGATGATAAATTCCATATTACTTAAAGCCCTTACTTATGCCGAAGGCATATGAACTGCAATGTAGCTATAACATAGTACACTGTTTTATGCATTACGAATGTAACCATTAGGATAAAAGCCTTCCAGCATTCTATACAGAGAGTTATGTTACTGCACAACGTCAGTCTTTAGTAATTATGAAGAATCTAAGGCAATTCACAATCCAAATACATACTGTAATGTAAGCCGCCTGGCTTGGGAAACAGTTGTCTGCAATCTATTGTAAAAGAGGAAAAAAGCAGAAATGCTACATAGGCTAATACAAGATTAAATGAGAAAGCAGGGAAGAAAAAGGAACACAGAATTACACAAATAGAAAGAACGGATTAAAACAGTAGGAAATGTATGCAGCAACAGAGTAACCTGAGATTTAATGGATAATTCTGTCTCTCAGACTAGGGGCAGTCAAAGTAGAGAAACAAAAGGGGCACTGGGTGTTTGGGTTTACAACAATCAGTCTGGAACACTATTATGGAAAGCTGAACGGGGTAATATTCTTTATTCCTTATTCTATAGCGACCCTTTTTAGTAAGATTTTTCCTCAGTCTAGTATGGCGTTCCCACGAGGTAACGTTCTAACAACCTACCAAAAGAAAACTACCGTAGCTGAGAATTGAGCTCTTTCACAGGGAGAATGAAACAAAAGAGTAAGAACTAAGGCTGATGTAATTCAAAAAACAGATGCTTTCTGGTTTCTGTTAGGATCCTTTGGGACTCTCTAGCTGTCCTGCACTGGCTGAGAAAGGATGTCTCGGCATGAAGAGATCTCTGGGTTATATGACTCTCTTGCTCACTGTCCTCCTGGACCTCTGAGACAGTTGTTGGCATCATAGGCTTCAGTCCGCTCTGATTTATGTTATGATGAGCACGGTCTCCTGACAACACCAAGACTGCAGTACCACAAGTGATTTATGATCATGTTATCCCTTCTCCTCTGGTCTTTTACTGGATACATGTCAGCGGTTCCTGAACAGTGAACCTGTAATCTTTAGGAAATTGCAGCAGAAATGCCAGGCTCTCGGACTGAGATACGGTTTTAAAGGGAAAGGACTAGTGTGTGACGCTTTCTTCGGAGTTCCTTATCAATAGTAAAGGAGTGTGCATGTATCACTAAAAAATCTTGTATACAGTGGTGCTTTTTGACAGTTTTTATTCCATGCATGAATTAATCGCTCTACCCAAGTCTGATTTAGTTTTACTGAAACACGAAGGAATGTACTTATGAATAAAAATTCCTATGACTAGTGCCCAGTGAAATGTCTTTCATTCCAATCAACAACTGGAGGGAATTTCCTGCTGCAAGTTGACTATTTCATCAATGAAATTATGAAAGAAAACCTCTCATTTCACCTTATGGAATCACTGATTGTTATTTCAGCACTTATTTTTTCCTGCTCATGATACAGATTCATGGATATCCTGTAATTAAAGGAATACACACAAGAATGCCAATATGGGTTCTGCCTCTGCTCTTGTGAAGTAATATATAAATTACTGGTTACTCACAGGAATTGTAAAGAACACTTAGAATTGAGGAAACTGTACTGCAACTTTTTAAAGAGTTTTGTAAAATATAATATGAATTTCTAAAAACATGACATCATTTCTATCAGTTAGTATGTTGCAGCGTGACGTGATCAAATATCATTGACTTCAAAGACATTTAATTGTGTTTTAGCAGGTTTCTGAAAGAGGAGCACTGAGGTTAAGCCTTTCCAGGCAAATGTGTCCTGTCCTGCACAAAAGAGAAGAGCATTTCCAGAGGACAGCAACACCCACACTTTTGACCAAGACCTTGCACGGTGCTGTAGGAGGGAGGATGCGTCAGTGAGAACGGCTGAGGTTGTTTTCATACGAGTAACATCCTATCAGTTGGAATATAAGTACTCTAAGAAACTTTTCTGGGAAACAGAGGGAAAGTCACTGCTTTGTACTACGTTTTTTAAAAAATATAGTATAAGCTATCATCTGTAATTGAGGCAATGCTAACAAAGAAATTAATGAACTGGAAGTGACTTAAAGCCTAAAGGGAACATAAGGCATGCCAGTTATGTTCAGAATAACATTCTCGAACTTCAGGCCACACATAATTTGTGACACTTTTCACAGCACTGACTTGATCACTTTTTTCCTTTCTTTTCCATAGCACGGTATTTTAGACCTGCTCAATCCCACCTGCACGTTCCATCAGATAGCCCAATGCGTAGTTACAAGTTTCGAGTGAGAACTTGGTAATACTTAGATGATAAATTCAGTAAGTGATTCTGAAGACTTTAGAGCAAAAGGGAAGATCTGCATGGCCTGAAGTCTTCATTAGCTTGAGACAAATTTGTTCATTACCATTTAAGAGAAAGGTCTTATGACATCCTCTGTCAGCCTAAAGCACTCAAAGGTAATTAATTTCAACTGTATTTCTAGGATGATGCAGGGCGAAGAGTTTATGATGCAAGTATGTTAAATCGTTCAGTTTTGGAGGAACAGATTAAATGTCTTTTTGAGCTTCTGTCTGTAGTTCATTTTCTGTGATGCTGTGATAGCTCTGATGAAGGTAGGGAGTGCAAGATTTGTTTCTGGGTGGAGGGAGTGAACTGGGAAGGAGAAGAGTTTCTGAAGTACCCGAGAGACTTTTCCTCTTTTCATATGGGATTAAAGGGGGGAAGAAATCCCCCAAAATACAGTTAACGTGAGCTATGTTCTTAGAGGGCAGCAGAGTGACAGAAAGCGAGCTCTTCTGATACAGCTGACAAGAAACCAAGACACAAAAGTCAGAAACTATAGACTAGGCTCCGGTCTACTAAAAAGTCTAACAGAACAACTGTGCTGTCTTTGCATAGATAAGCTAGCTCTGCCTCTTAGCTTCTCCTTAAATCAGTAGTTTGATAAATTTTTAATCTTTTTTAAGACACTGGTTCACGGATATCTTTTCTTTGTGTTTGTATGTGAGCTCAGACTATGAACTCCAGAGATGGCATAATGAAGGTTAATGGAGCTCTCAAGTTCGTGTAACTCATATGAATTAAAAATAACTTACTGAAACAGAGGAGGCTCAACAAAATTAAATCTAAAAATACTTCATGCAGAGTTCATAACAGACTAAATAACACTTCCAGACAGCTGCAATGTAATTTTGCCAAACTGCGATAGAATAAATGCCAGGGAAGTGTCAGAGTGAACAAAGGAAGGGTCCCTCCTGCGTCCCTTTACAAATATTTTTTTCTACATTATTCTTTTAGTAAACAGGGATGAAATAAGAATGGAAAGAGCAAGAAACATTAAAAACCAAACTGAGCTCTGGACCACTCCCTCCCTCCTCCAGTTGATTCAGGAGTATACATTCCTGAAATCTCTCATAATTTGAAGTCAAACACACAAGCAGCATTCTCTCCCTTATTTTGGTAAACACTGGAAGCATTATGAACTCAGCATTATATTGTGAAATCAGCTGTGTGACTGCTGAGGAAACTAAGGAAGAACGAGTCCTGTTCTTTTGTTCTTCCCACAGAGAGCTATACAGAATTTCAGGGCAGGGAGGAATACAGAAACGGATATAGGCTTGCCTCTTCTCTTCCCAAGATACCTGCCACTGCAAATGAGCCAGCGTGACAAGAATAGTAAATATTTTCTTATATTAATAGCAATAATTAACATCTTTGGGAGAAAAGGGGGAAACAATTCTTTCTTTGTGCTGTTCATGTAATAGTAAAACAATCTAATGCTCATTAAGAATTGTATCCCCAGGGCATGATTTGGAGGTGGACAACCTATATAGTTTCCAAAGGCTTAATCTTATAAAGAGAGGAAGAATGGTCTTAGATCATCTGGAAATGAATTGTACTCTACGCACGAGAAAAGCTTGAAGGGTTTGGAACACAATTTTCATTAAGGACAAGGGATCAATTTGTGTCACTTGGCAAATAATTCCACTGCACTTTCATCTTTTCGGGTTCAGTCAGTAAAGAGTAGGCTAATTTTACAGTGAGGGTTTCCTGATAGGCATGCTGTGGAAACTCCATGGAGGTGGAAGCTGTCCCAGTAGCGCAGTTAATCAGCTGTCTCCCAAGTGCCATAGGAGCTCCTCAGAGGGACTCCACAGAACTACTTCATGTGGGTTAATCATAGGTTATCCAAGCTCAGGTTCTTTGTTCAACAAGATTTTAATTCACAGAAAGACATTAAGTATTTAAGTCTGGAACAAGTCTGACTGAACTCTTTTCCATTTCATTGTCTTTCAAATTGCTCCTTAATTTCTCTTTGGTAATAGTAATGATTTTAATTTAGACGGAGACTTTAATCTAAGGATGTCATAGTATTTTAACATGGTCAGTCCAGCCCAGCAAAAAAGAGTAGTTCTAAAAATCCTGTTACCTCCCATACCATGTGAACAGTGTGTGTTCTTGTCACGGATAGGAAACTACAGTTAAATTCCTAAAACCCTGGAGTGACTGCAATAGAGGTAGAACTGAATGTAACGTCTGTTGATTGTAGTTGAATACTCCTGTGATGAAATCTAGCCCCTACGCTGTAGGTTTGGTATAAAAAGGATATCCTATATACGATATAAATCTACCTTCTGTATGATTCTCGGTAGCATGTCTATATGCTACTTCACAATGTATGGAGAATATATGTGCATGTATGAGACAACATCACATAAATGCTCTTTGTTTCTAGATTATGTACGATAAATTCTAAGCACTGGGTGACAACATATTATCTCACCATTAAACATGGTAAAGGTAATCATATATTAATAATGTGAAGCAATTGTTATGTAAAGCTAAATCCCTAAATGATTATTCAGTTAGACAGGTTAAGGATTAAGGATTTTGCTCCATATTGTCTGTTCACCAAACATAATTACTTGGTTGCAAGTGTGCCTGGTAAAAGAAATTGTGTTGTCTGTCACTGTGTACAGAAACAAAAGATACCATTCTGTTTTTCACACTCTGCTATTGCACTGTTCTCAAAATAGTCTCTGAAAATTGAGCTGAAAAAAAAAGACGTGAATTCAAAACTACCATATCTGTGTTTTGTAGATTTCCAGTCCTGGTGTTAGCAAATAATGAAACAGCGTCTGCGTGATAACTAATAGAAAAATGATGAGCAAAATCCTTACCGAGTACAAACGATGCTTAGCTCCATAGGCCTTTCTGTGTATGAAACGCAGCTCTGAGCTTTCCTTAAGGTGGTTGTTAGTGGTGACTCTGAGTACTAAATGTCAGCGTATTATGCAAGTTTAGCTGTCTTCTCGAAAAGTACTGAGCCCCATTGTGTCTTTTGATATCTAGGAGTAAACCTGAAGTGACTGTCTTCAGAATAGTTTACACCAGTTTAAGGGATGTCAGAATTTTGTTCTCTGGACATTGCTTTTGCTCGTTGGTTCACCAGATAAATAGAACAAAAACGCTCAGGGTGATCTATCCTTTCCAAAGCATAATAATTCTGATTATTGTCTAGGGGGGGAAAATCTTTATACATGCCTGGTCAACTCAGAGCAACCTGTAATAATGGACGTGTTTGTCGGAGTATGTTGATTTATTTGAATATTAAGGTTTTACCAGAATAAAATATTTATGCAGCAGTTTTACTTAGCTAATGATGAACAGGGAGTAAGTAGCAGCATGACTTTCTTTGTTAAAAATCCTTCAAGCAGAGGAGAAAAGGCAATTGAGAATTCCACTGCACGTAAAGCAGTTAGACTTCTCTTTAGCACTAGAATGGGTCCAGCTCCTGACTCAGCCTGACCTCTCTGAGAACCTCTGGTGACAGAAATTACTTTAAAAATGTCTTGTTATTTCAGCTTAGGATTCCTTTAGTGAGGAGGAGGGAAGGAGGAACACGGGGGCAAGGATTTTAAATAACGGTGGCCAGGTTCTGTTTCATCTCCCCGGCTTTTTAGCGCTGTGTGGGTATCAGTCCCAGGCAGAGCCAGTAATTACTGGCTTGGGGATGGCAGGATCACTCTAGGACTCGGTAACACCACAAAATTATGACAAAGAATTTAGTTAAGGTCAGATCCTCAACTGGTATAACTCTGCCTGTCTGGCTTCGGACAGTGCTGAGGGGCTGCAGCATCTCTCAGGTAGAAGTAGAGACCAGAGATAAGGTAATTTTATGCTATCCTCGTGCACCACATACAACCTGAATGGCCAAAGCAAAAGGGCGTATCAGAAGGGTTACAAGTTCTGGCATCCTCAGTATAATTCTGTTTCGTTCTTTCGAAATATCTGGAGTCCACAAAATCATCCAAGCAATATACTGCCTGCGTCAATTTGGGTTGACGGTTGGACTCGATGATCTTAGAGGTCTTTTCCAACCTTAATGATTCTATGATTCTATGATCTGCTGTGGATGGCTCCTCCCCTTTAAGTACGATCTCTCTGTCTGGTATTAATGAAGAAATTAACTTTAATTCCCATTCTCGCTTTCCCACAGCTCATACATTGGCTTTTACAGTTCTCAGCTTCAGAAGTTTCTTCTTCCCTTTTATGAATCTTTGTAAATGGCAGAGCAAAAATAGCTAAGAAACCCAAACATGGAGAAACTTTCAAAAAGGGTTTTGGTTTTTTTCAGGCAGTAAAAGAAAAAGAGTACTGAAACGGGAAAATAAAATCACTCTTCTCCCCAAGGACTTGGAGTGCAGTGTGATTGTATTTTTCTGATAAAATGTCTTCATAACTCTGCAGCATGAATACATGAAAACTGTAAACCAGTTCTGTAAGACAGAACTTTTAGGATCAGATGCCTCTCTGACGTTCTTTGGTCATCAGTCAGTCCTTAGTCTTTGCCTCCGTTTCCCTGCTGCAGTGCAGATATTGTTTGCAACTACGTTGATCCTTGAGCAGAAACATTGGCCTAGGTGTCCTAATGCTTTTTAATTGTACCTCAGACTAACTTAACTCCAACACATTCCTTTTCTAGCTATAGAATAAGGAAATTTATTGCCTTGAGATTGTGCTGTACAAATCCCTTGTGAACCCATAATAACAGTCATCTTGCTTACTCTGTTTATTCTTTTTTCATATGGAAGTTATCTGTTGTTTCTTCCACCTACTGTATGATTTCCTCAAAAGAAAAAAGTCTGGACAGAAACGGAAGAGGATGGCTTAGCAGTTCCCAGGAACAACATGAAAGATTTACTTGAATAGTAGAGTTCAAAGCAAATCCATGCACTGGATCCATTGATAATCACATATTCATAGTAGGCCTACAGAACAATATTTGTTTCCCGGGTAGACAAGAAAACACGGACATTACCTTGAGAAGTTTTAGTAGCATTTTTTATATGACCAAAAGGCTATTAGGTCTCATGAAGTTCTGGAAAGCACCTTCTGGACTCATGGTATACTGTATCTGTTACCTGTCAGAAAGACAACTGTTGGAGCTGGGTGGACTGTTGGCAGAAAAAATCATGTGGTCTCATTGCCTAAGCGCAAAGTAACGGATACCAGGCTGACGTCCTCAAGTGTCTTTGGCAGAAGCTGTGGTATTGACCCACTTGAAACCTTGCCTTGAAGTTTTGTTACAAATCTGTCTCTGAAAGCATCCGGCATTGCAGTTTATATGGTTAATTTTGACTGGTCAGATTAGTCGTAAGTGCTTATTTTTGAATCCTAAGAGGACAAGTATTTCTTGTATAAAAACTTGTCTGAATTTAAGAATGTGAATTTCTGAAAATACTTAAGCTCACAACTTTAAAATTGTACGTATATCTACGCTACTGAAAATCTAATACCAAAAATGGTCTTGAAAATGAACAAAGTGAAAGTGTAAGTATGGATGATACCAGTTTTGGTTTTTTTTAAATCTTAGTGGAATATCCCGATAATATTTGCTTAAGTCTTAGTACAATGTGAGAGAATACTAAGAGTTAGAAATGCTATTTTCTGTCTTGGTAGCAGCATAGAAAATGTGATCTCACCTTAGAATAGTATTGATATTTTCATTTATGATGACAACTAATAAGATGACTCCTATTCACGCGCATCCATCTATCTATCTATCTAGACCCATCTTGCAAAGATCTATATGTTTATAGTAGGGGAAAAAAGCAAATAAAAATGACAGATTACTTTAAAAACCAAGCATGTAATTTTCCCCCTTATCCTTTAAAATACTTTTATGTGATTGTGCTCATTATTTAAAGATATGAATAAATGACTTCAAAATCTAGTAAATGATGTTGCAAGAAACTATAAAACTAGTAGGAAAGAGCTTTTTTCTTTGTTGCAAACTACTTGAGACTGATGGCTAGCTAAAGAGTGATAAAACCTGGGAACAGCTGTAAATCACATTGTGTAGGGTTCTGTTTCAAACGGTAGCTTATTCCTTGCTTTGTTTGCTTTCTGACACGTTTCTCAGACATATGTTGAAGGAAAATCAATCATCTCTTAGTCTTTTACTCTTCCCTGCCATTGAATAGTACTTAATATTCTTCTGTAAGGCTTCAGTGACTGATCCCTTTCTTTCCCTTTTTATCCTTGGGTCTATACAATGAGTCAGAGATCCCTTGCCTGTTTTCTCTAATTTTTCATAATTGTATGGAATTACTTTTTAGAAAGTACAACAGGAGCATGTATTTCTCCTCCCCAGTAATCAGTAAAACAGATACTGCTTTGTAAGCGTTACTTAACTCTGGGTGGTTTTGTCATAAACAACAGTAGGGACTGAATCTGAGCGTGAAGAACTGGGAAAAAAAAAATTGCAGCAGTGGAATGTGCTAGGCTGTATCATGCTCTTCTGAGAAGTGCTGAGCGCCCCATCGCATCGTTAAAAATAGACTGCGCTGTATACTCAATAATAAGGCTAAGCAGATAATTTGATCTAAACAATTTAACAAAATTAGCTTCCTCTTTTACTAGAATCAGTCTACAGACAGAGTACTATTTTCAGCAACATTTCTGTAGCTTTTGGTGTGTAGCTCCTGGTGTGTAGCTATTTTATGAATAATTCGCAAACCTGAATGCTAAAGTTTGAGCTACTTTGGATTGATAAGCCATAAAATATATTGGCATATCTTAAATGAGTAGGCAAAATTTGTTATTCTGTATAAATGCAAGTACAAATTACAAACTCGTATTCAAAAATATATTACAATATTCACCTAACATTCTCTTCTGTCATCAATTTTGCTGGCTAGAAAAGGAGTACAAACAATTTTTAACCTACGTTTGTTTAAAAATTGGAATGACTATTTGTGGAAGACTTTATTTCTATTTTCTTTCCTTTCTACCGAGGACGGTGTATTAGGAAAGAAAAATATTGACTCATTTAATCTTTTTGATCCTCATTTTCTTCATAGGCATCTTGCACTGATGTGCTTGTCCAGTAAGAGATCATCTTTGATGGGCATAGGCCTGCTGACCTAGTCACAGGTGTGGTAACATTCTAACTCACAACTGATTGACGTTGCAAGCGAGAAATGAACCTAACTTTGCTGCTGTGGCCGCTACTTTTTCTTCAGAGATCTCTTGGTTTTGTCCTCGGTGGAAGGCAGAGGGAGGTACAGCCATAGGGCTTTCTTTAGGCAAACAGCAGTGTATTTTTTAATGAAACATATCCCAGTCACAGTCTACTTTGGTACCGTTAGTCTTATTTTTAATATGCTCTTTTATTAATAGGTCAGTACCTTTATGAAAGGCAAAACAGGCCTCAAGATATTATGGTTTTTCAGATATTTCCGTTTCCAGGGTGTTCCCACTAGTATTATTTATTTTAATCTCACATCATATCATCTGGGTTTCCTGTTATCTTCCTAAGCCTATTCTTTCCACTTTTCAGAGTACATAGTACATTTTTCACAATGTGCCCACTATTAGCACATTCTGCTAAGTCCTTACTACTGCCATCCTTCTTCCCATCGCAAGCTACCACGGTATCACAGTCTGTTCATTTGAAATTGATTTTGTATTTTATCCTATAAGGACAGTATCTCATGCATTCAGCACTTATAATACAGGCCTTGTTCCAAACAACACAATTCAGAAGAAACAATTTTTGTGCCATGTGACAACTGAAGTGGCAAGAGAAGTGTTTGGATGCATTTATCTGCTCAGTTCTGATTTTCTAAGTTTGGGCTCTTGAGAGCGCTTGCAAGCTACTAGCTCTGGGTACAGGCTTTGGCTATAAGCCTACATAAGGCTAGTTACAGGCATCTAACCGGGCTCCCCCATACCTCGGTTTCAGCGGGAGGGAAACCCAAGAAGGAGAGCTGCAAAGAAGTCCCAGCGCCCACTGACCCTGACTGTACAATGAACAAGTCAAGCCTCCAGAGGTACCCTAGCACGTATCTACTGGTCAGTCTAGAGGCAGTCTTTGTCACCAAGAGATGTTTCACTTGTAGAAAACAGATTTTCTAGGGGAAATGTACCAGAAACTATACGTATTGTGCTGGTTCTCACTTCAGAATCAGTGGTGCAAAAAAAAATGAGAAGAAAGGCCCAGTGAAAATGATTATGTGCTTGCCTCTCAACAAAAAAAGAGTACAGGCCAGCAATACATATATATATATATGCAGTTGTTCTTAAGCCTGTATGGCTCCCTCTGTGCTACACTTAAGCTGCCTGGTTATGGGAATGTCCATACTGCAACTGGGTACGTGACTACGATGGTTTGCTGGAAAGGTTTTCCTCTGGCATGCCTCAAGGTAAACACCGCAGGTGGTCTAGAATGTAGCTTTGAAATTGGATTTAGAGGTCACTTTTAAAAGTCAGCAGTGGTATATCCTGTACCCACAGTTAGGCATTTAAGTGTTTATTCTGAAGCTCCCATTACTTCCAGTGTTATCTTTGGTCTTTCAGCCAGTTAATCTTCAAGGAAGTTAATCTTCAGGTGGAGTCTTGTAATGAATAGACACCATGGCACTCACTTATCCTGTGGAATCAGCCTTGCCATTTTGTCAGGCAAGAATTCCCCCAGCATCAATGATTGTAGGTCTGAGCACACTGGTCCTAATGAAAACAGAAGTGCAAAGCCTTATTGGCTGGAAATGGGGAGGTTTACGCTCTGTTTAGCGTAAAGATGTTAAACGCCGATTTTAAAATGCTCTGAATTCAAAGAAGAGTTCAGCAGAAAAAGCAGAGACTCTGAAATAATAGGCCTGATCTCCAAATGTGAATTGTCTGGCTGGATTTTTTTTTTTTTTTTTAAATGTAAAATAACCAAGTAGATTATTTAAGATATTTCTTAAGCTTGTGTTTAAATTGATGGTGGTAGGTATGCTGATCATTCGTTCCTCCCGCTACAGTCAGTGCTTTGTTCGAGCAGACTTGTGTTAAAAAATGGCCTCCCCAAAACAACCACTATATAAAAAAAGGGTGCCTTTAGGCAGTGGTGGTTTTTGGTTTGTTCCCCCCCCCCAATGCCTGTCACGAAGCATTTTAGTTAAACTGATACTGATTGGAGTAACTGTTCCAGAATTCGGATATATGCCCTTGGAAGGATAGCTGAAAGTCTTTCCAGTCCAATGAACAAGTTACTAGATCTGTCTGTTACGGACTTTTAAGTAAAATCAAACATATATGGTGTATGAACCCGTAATCAGGTGAATTCTTGTAATCTTGGGATGTTTTCCTTAGGTTAACAGTGCATTTGGCTTTAACTGCACTTATTTGTAGCTCAGAGGATTTGGTTTCACTTATTATTAAAAATAATAATAGAAATAACAAAATTCAGCATATGAAGGGGACTGGAGGAATCTGTCAAAACTTAGCAAAACTCTTAAGAATCTCTCAAAACTGAGAAATATCAAAAAGGTTCCTGGAAAAAGAAGCCTAAAGATGACTAAATATGGCAAAAGCAAATGCCTAGCGGTTAAGGGGTCTGTAAGGAACGTGGCTGGTCAGAATGTTGGTCCAAGGTTGCAAACGAGGAGTGTGCGGGTACAGAATAACAATTAGCATTTTGGAGGGAGAAGAAAGGAGAAGCCTAAGGACTTTGGTATGACATTAGCTAATAATAGCGTATTTTCTGCAAAGGAAGCAAAAATATTAGAAAAGATAGATATCACATTTACTAGTGTACTTTCTTAAAAACTGCACATGTTTGGGAAACTATTGATGACGTGATACAGTAAGTCTTTAGAACTGTAACTGAAATTTATGACAACAGATAAGGAAAGAGTGATATTTTAACATGAAAAAAATTGCCTAGGAGATTAGTTCCTGGAGGTAGGGGTCCAGAATAATTAGAAAGTGAAACGATAACATCAGTCGTTCTTAAGCGTTAGAGGCTATTGAAACAGTGAAATCACAAAATACGAATAGCACCTGTCCAAGAACACCCATGAGAAGGGGAAGGTCAGTGTTAGACAATATCTAGTTGTCTGTCCAAGAACACCCATGAGAAGGGGAAGTGTTAGACAATATCTAGTTGCGCGTGGTTCGGGAAAATTCTGAAGGAGAAAAAATTGCAACCTTGTTTCTATTTAACAGAAGAACTAGGTGGTTAGGGCTTATCAGGAATTTTTTTCAACAACTACCATCACTATTGCCATCTGTTTAGAAAGTGATTTGTGGAACCATATGAAAAAACATGAACTGGTCGTGTCCCTTGTACAGAGACGGACTCAATGACCTGACCAGCCTTAACCTTATTTAATTTCTGTGGCATTTCTAAATGGGAGCGAGCTATAGGCAAGAGCAATTTATTCTATTCCTGTGAATAAAATAGACACCGGCGAATGTAATATGAATGCCAGTAGCATCTGGGTAAATTTTTCTTCTGTATGAACAACAGCAGTGGACCTTAGCCATTAGTGTAGCTTTCTCACTTGACAAATCGAGGACTGGGTAAATTTGAATACTACAGCTACTGCCAGTATTGCATCAAAATCCCTTTTCTTTCATCTTCTCAAAAAATTTAAAATTCAAGGCGCTCAGTATCGCCCGGTGGTTTCTTGTACAGTGGCCTTACCAGAGACATCAGGGAAGCCATGTCATTCTGTCTTCGGAGAGCGTTTTGAAATCTCCAAAGGAAGAAGAGTGTCTCTTCACTTCTCATTCAGGCCAGAGGAAACACAAGTTAAGGCAACACATACCTTCCCCTTCCTCGTGCATCATATCCATCAGGGATAATTTCGTTGTCTAGTCCGACAAGTAGAGGAATAGCTCTGCCCGTACATCCCTCCACACACAGACGATATCGAACGAGTTGGAAGAGCAGATGAGTAACATTTGTGTTCTTCCTCACGTGCTGCTCTCTGGAGCTGGTAGGTCAGAGCGGGAGGAGGAAGAGGGGGAAAGCTACCGCCGACTGCAGTATAAATACAGGCATTTTGGGAGGAGGAATTGCACTTCTCTGCCCACTCCAAAATTCCACCATCTAGTCCCTGGTGGCACTTACAAAAGCAAAGTTATCGCTTTATGAAATACTTTTAAATGATGATTGTTTCAGCCAATAGAGTTTTTCATTCTTGAGTTCTTGAGGTGAGAACGGCCACCTTAGAGAAGGGAGCGCTTACTGTTTAAAAAAGATAACCACCACGGTCTAAATAAATGGGACATTCTGAGAACGCTGATTCAGTCAACATTTCCATTCAAAATTTTCTTCAAATGCGTCCCCTTTTTCATTGAGAAAGAGGAGGAGAACAAGCATATATGTCCTCAGGCTAAAGTTGTATTTTGCTGC
Organism: Aptenodytes forsteri; assembly: GCF_000699145.1. NCBI lineage: Eukaryota > Metazoa > Chordata > Aves > Sphenisciformes > Spheniscidae > Aptenodytes > Aptenodytes forsteri. The sequence goes on along the minus strand of NW_008795702.1, from coordinate 4,219,621 downwards.
TTGAAACAAAGGACAGAACGTTGCTGCTATTGTGGGTATGATTTATTGTCCAGCAGCGTTTTACACCAAAGCGAACGCAGTGGACATAATGGAGGATGCTGTGCTTCTGAAATAAATGTTTCTGATAGTGGACTTCTGACTGAAAAGACTGATACAAATGCTCAAGGTTTAATTTATTGAAAGGTTATAAAACCAAAATAACCCAGCCACTTCCTCTGCCCTTCGTCCTTAATCCTTCACACCCCCAATAGAAATAATTTTATAAGAAATGAATATTTAAAATAGAAGCTATATCTTTAAATCAATAAAACTAGATATAGTGAATTAAACATGTTTCATAAATGAGCAGGAAATAAACATTAGAAATAATAAAGATAACTTGTCCCTGGAAGTGAGAGATTATGAAAAAGATTGATTGGTGGCATAGACTGGATAACGTAAAATGAGATAGAGATCTTATTTTCCTTAAGTAAACATTTAGCCTTTTCCAAAGAAAGGGTCAGCATTTTTGTCATTACATTTTTTGCCAATAAAATCACAGTCTTACAAAGAACCGCAATCCATAGGCTAATAGCATTTCTAAACAGAATTTGTGATGTTATTCTTTCATGAGAGTTTCTCTGTAAAAAGTCTCGTCTCTCCAAAACAATTTTCTGTCTCAGATCATCACAATTAATAATAAATTTGTAACATTTCAGCAAAAGTTAGATCTAGGAAAATAATCACGGGGAGCATAAACTACTGTATATCTAGTTTTAATTTTTTTCTGGATGCTGAAATTTGCTTTAAAAGTAGATTTTCTGAAACTTTGAAGAGCTTATGAAGAAAACGATGTAGTAGGGGTCTTTGTATTTTGTCATTTCTAGCACTTCTCCTGACTCAAATGCATTGGACCAGCACTAACCAAAATGACTTACAGATAACGTTATTTTGTAAGAGACACCTGAATGAACGTTCCAGCTGCGGTGCCGAGAAATATTTAAAAGCCGTTTAAATTGAAAGAAACTCTAAAGATCTCGGAGAACTGCAATAGCAACATTCACTCTAGATAAGGATAACAGGAATTGTTTAAAGCCACTGGGGTACCATATGTAAATGTGAGGCCAATAATTGGAACTTTGGATACACTGATTTTACTCTAGCACTGCAGTGAAGATGCTCGCATTCGCTGGCTTGAACTTTAACAGAATTATGTACATGGTTTTATGAGAAAGCAAGTCCAGAGGGCAAAGGAAGATCAGCAAAAGACGACGACCGCAGCACAGAAATTTGAACTCCCTGAATTGAGCTGCATAGATTGCTGATCACAGCAGGAAGTATGGAAGGGAAACAAGGTAGGGATGTATTCCTGTACCATCTGCTAATACGGAAGTATTTATTTTAGCATTGTCTGCAGGACTAGTATAGCAGAAGTTCATTAAAAATTATTTTTATAGAATCATAGAATCATAGAATCATTGAGGTTGGAAAAGACCTCTAGGATCATCGAGTCCAACCAGCAACCCAACACCACCATGCCCACTAAACCATGTCCCTAAGCGCCTCATCTACTTGTCTTTTAAATACTTCCAGGGATGGGGACTCAACCACTTCCCTGGGCAGCCTGTGCCAATGTTTCACCACTCTTTCAGTAAAGAAATTTTTCCTCACATCCAATCTAAACCTCCCCTGGCACAACTTGAGGCCATTTCCTCTCGTCCTAAACTTCTTATAAACTTCTTATAAAAAAGGATTAGAATGCAAATCAGATATTTAACCTTGCGACAGCCACAACTGACAGATTTTTTTGATGTTGTAAGTGAACCTGTAATATCACAGGATGTAGAAATATGTGGTGTGTACGTAACTCCGGAAGTTTTATGTGCAAATTCAGTAGAGGGGTAAAGATATAGCTCATCTCACTATTTATATGCCTTCCTACCTTAGAGGAACTTCTCTTATTCTTTGCTTCTGGTTTCAGTATAGTTTTCTGGGCCAGGAGGGACTTCTGTAAGACTGGAAACTTTAATTTTTGTGTGACATAGTATGGAATATAGCTTCCAGTTCACTCATGTGAGTGAAGTTCCCACTGACTGGAAAAGGGGAGACATAACCCTCATTCTTAAAAAGGGAAAAAAGGAAGACTCGGGAAACTACAGGCCAGCCCTTATTCTATACCATCTACGTCATGCTCAAGTCATATTTTCCAGTACATTTTCATTAATCACCACCCGTTTTCCTGGGTTTCTTTTAATATATATACACACACAGAGATATCATTCCCTTAGTCTATGGGCCATCCCTCTAAAATGTTCGGTGAGTTCATTTAGTCCATGACTTCAGGCTCCATCTGTCATAATAATCTTCCAGAGCAGGAAAGATGGAGATGGTATGTGGTGTTGGATTGTTTCATGTTGAAGTCAGTTCTGGTACCATCATCGCTGTGCTTTGCTTGGTTTCATTGAAGTTATTCTTCATTAATCTGGGTGATTCTTATTGAAGAATCAGTCAGGTGAGACTGACACAATCTCACCTCTGTGCCCAACAAGACCATGGAGCAGATCCTCCTGGAAACTATGCTAAGGCACATGGAAAAGAAGGAGGTGATTGGTGACAGCCAACATGGCTTCACTAAGGGCAAATCATGCCTGACAAATTTGGTGGCCTTCTACGATGGGGTTACAGCGTTGGCAGATAGGGGAAGAGCAACTGACATCATCTACCGGGACTTGTGCAAAGCATTTGACATTGTCCCGCATGACATCCTTGTCTGTGTGGTGCAGTTGACACGCTGGAGGGAAGGGATGCCATCCAGAGGGATCTCGACAGGCTTGAGAGGTGGGCCTGTGCGAACCTCATGAAGTTCAACAAGGCCAAGTGCAAGGTCCTGCACATGGGTCGGGGCAATCCCCAAGCACAAATACATGCTGGGTGGAGAATGGATTGAGAGCAGCCCTGAGGAGAAGGACTTGGGGGTGTTGGTTGATAAGAAGCTCAACATGACCTGGCAATGTGTGCTTGCAGCCCAGAAAGCCAACCATATCCCAGACTGCATCAAAAGAAGCGTGAGCAGCAGGTCAAGGGAGGTGATTCTCCCCCTCTACTCCACCTCTTGTGAGACCCCACCCAGACTACTGCCCCCAACATAAGAAAGACATGGACCTGTTGAAGCAGGTCTGGAAGAGGGCCACGAAAACGATCAGGGGGCTGGAACACCTCTCCTATGAAGAAAGGCTGAGAGAGTTTTTTTGGCATGTAGTGATAGGACAAGGGGTAATGGCTTTAAACTAAAAGAGGGTAGATTGAGATTAGATATAAGGAAGAAATTCTTCACTATGAGGTGGTGAGGCTTTGAAAGTTGGATGGGGCTTTGAGCAACCTGGTCTAGTGGAAGGTGTCCCTGCCCATGGCAGGGGGGTTGGAATGAGATGATCTTTAAGGTCCCTTCCAATCCAAACCGTTCTATGATTCTATGTGCCTTTCCGCTGCATTTTTGCATATCTAGTTTAATTGCATGTGTCACTAACATACGTACTGTTGAGCTTGTTAAACGGTAACGTCCATATCATTTTCATATCAACACGTTAATCACAAAGAGAAAGAAAAGCAAGAGCACTTGCAAAATTTGTGTTGGGGACCGAGGAGGTGTCGGGAGTCAGTAAATTCCTGCCTGTTACGTGGCAGGCAGAGGTGGAAGTAGGATTAGCCTTTAGGTTGAAGAGTCGGAGGGGAACTTGAGGCTTTGAGAAGACAAAATGCAGGAGACCATATTCTTTGCTTGTGGCTAAAGCTGATCCTCATGGGAGATTGTTAACGCATATGTTTCTAATGTTGTCATAATTGTGCATGTATTCAGAGACAGGATGGAAAGCAGGTCAGTGGCAATCTTTGTATCTTGAGCTGTTCTTAGGATACATTCGAACAGGACAGACTATTGCTGGAAGTCAGAGAACAAGCCTATCCATGAACCAGATGTCCTCCACGTGGACCAGGAATACCCGTAGGACAAAGATATGACTAATCCTCCCTATGTGATGTAATGTGTATCTCAAAAAATCTAATGAGTTTCTCTTAGAATACCTCAAAAAGGAGTAAGCAGAATAAGCAGGGAGGACTAGCGTTGCTGAAAAATGTATTAGAGCACTGGGAGAGTAGTAGTACTTAGAATAAATTTATTTAGAAAGGGGACAGACTGAGAAGTATAAGAATAATAAATTATTTACAGAAAGTAAAATTGTTTATTCTCCTGAATTTACTTGTAGTGCAAGTGGGTAAGGATATTATATCCAATGTCTAAAAAAGGAGAGTTTTACACCAATAAATAATTATTTCTCAAATATAAAAAATAATACAAAACCCACTGTCATGAGGTAGAATTCAGTTTAACTAAGAGTCATGGCTGTCAGTTAACTAAGAGTTGGTGTGGACGAAGTGGTAAAGAAGATGGATCACTTACTTGTAGTGCAAGTGGGTAAGGATATTATATCCAATGTCTAAAAAAGGAGAGTTTTACACCAATAAATAATTATTTCTCAAATATAAAAAATAATACAAAACCCACTGTCATGAGGTAGAATTCAGTTTAACTAAGAGTCATGGCTGTCAGTTAACTAAGAGTTGGTGTGGACGAAGTGGTAAAGAAGATGGATCACAGTATATTGTACAACATTTCTACATCTCCCATAGGGAAAAAAAATGCCCAGGAATACCTTAGTTATCTCACTAACAAAACAATTAAATTTTCCAGTCATTCTGAATTGACCAATCCAAGAACTTCACTAAAGTCTATGCTTGTGGCCCTTACTTTGCTGCTGAAAAGTTTGAGAATTATAAATTCAGCCTTAATGGTTTTAGGATAAGAACTGTGATGTGGAAAAATCAGCATCTCCTCTTCCAATAAAAAAAGATAAGAAAACAAATAATAAGATTATATTATCACAATCTCGCAATTGAAAACTATTATTCATGATAACATTGCACTGGGAAGATACATAGAAAATGACTTAGACGTAAATCATCATTGTATAAAAAGGGAAAAAAAAGCCCAGGAGATACCTTAGTATCTCACTAACAAAACAATTAAATTTTCCAGTCATTCTGAATTGACCAATCCAAGAACTTCACTAAAGTCTATGCTTGTGGCCCTTACTTTGCTGCTGAAAAGTTTGAGAATTATAAATTCAGCCTTAATGGTTTTAGGATAAGAACTGTGATGTGGAAAAATCAGCATCTCCTCTTCCAATAAAAAAAGATAAGAAAACAATTAATAAGTTTATATTATCACAATCTCGCAATTGAAAACTATTATTCATGATAACATTGCACTGGGAAGATACATAGAAAATTACTTAGACGTAAATCATCATTGTATAAAAATACCGGTGTTTCTTTTTTCCATAGAGTTTTATAAAGTTCAGTATTTACTGACTTTTTTTTAGGACCTGATGAGAGCAAACTCCCAAACAAAATTGTATGAGCTCGCAATTACTCTTTGTATACACTGGATAAATGTGTTTTTCCTCCAGGAATGGACTTTAACCATACCCAACAGAGCCCGATTGAAAAACAGGAACAGAAACAAAGAAACCACTAGATACCTCAGGTTACCTGAGCCATAAGCAGAGGATGGCACGTACCGAGCCTTTTGACGTGGTATCCTACAGCATCCTTGTTGCAGTCAACCTGGGGAGTTACGAACTGGATGGGTGGATTACAAGGCAGGCAGACAAATGTTTGGCCTGGTAAAGGGTAGTGGTTTGAAGTCTAATTTGCAGCTGGTAGTAAGAGGCATTGCTGAGGGGTCGACAACGTTTAACATCTTCAGGATGATGGAGCAGAGTGACACCAAATAAGTGGAAATCGCCGAAGGTCAGAGCTGCTGTTCAGAGGGGCTCTGAAACAGGAGGCATGGACTAGAAGACCTCCAAAGGTCTCTGGCTGCACTGATGGTAAAGTTTCATGACCTATTTTGTATAAAACAGCTTCAGACTATTAAGGAGTTCATGAAAAGGTTTTTGTCGTCTATTTAAGGATGTATTCGCCATGAAAGAGCAACTACCAAGTATTATTTTAATTTGGTATTGACTGAGTGAAAGGTTAATATCGTTCCCTGTCTTTGTCCTCAGGAAAACAAGTTTTATTATGCTACATTTTACTATGATTTTTTTTTTTTTTGAGTTGCACTTTTTTTTTTTTCCATTTAATTTCTATATATGCATGTCTTGAAATAATTACCACGAGGGGTAATCTCCAAAAGAGTTATTCAAGGTTCTGATTTTGGCAGATTTTACTGTACTGTTGTCATGAAGACATCCCGATTGGGGAGCCAGAGCCGTAGAACAGATCCTGGGAATGCACCGAGACCGACAGTGGGGGAAGTCTGCACAGCCCTTTACTCCTCTTAGTAAATTCACTCCTGAAAGCACGTTAAGTAACTGCTGTTCGAGATAAATCAGTTATCAGAATAGAAATTACGTCCAGGCTGAATAAAGTGAATATAACGTTGTAACTGACACCTTGAACGAGGCTTTTTGTGTATCTGAAAAATAGCTACTGATTTAAAAAGTAAGTCACCGAGTGTATTAGAAAGGCTAACTCAGAAGAAAATAATCTGTTGAATGATGCTGATCCCATAGGAGATGTAATTTTACCTTGAGGCAAACAACCACAATTTTGAATGTTCTTTGAAACATATATTTTAAAATAATTCTTTGGCTAAGTTGAGGCGACAGAAGTAACTTTCAGGCTTAAATTTGCTTTGCAGAAACCTTTTCTCTGAATAAGGTATTTCAGAGCTTTCATTTCATTGTCATTGTGAGTAAAATATGTGCAGGGCATATTATAAATAATTTAGGAGGTCACAGTTCTCCAAGAAATCTTAAGAACTTAGCAATTCTGATTTCGTTAACCAGTATTTTGTCGTTCATTTCTACAATGATTTTATTGGTGCAGTAATTTGAATATTACTTAGTATCTGTGTTTTTTCTTATTTAATATAGTTGTGGACTTTTGTGATGTCTGAGCTTCTCTGACTTTTTCGTAATAAGACACCAGACATAACCGGTAGTTGATTTCTGCAAGTATGAATTAGTTACTAAATATTCAAAGTTCCCTACTTTACGCTTCAGAAAAGGCGTATTTGTTGTACCGTGCTCATTTGCTATTCTGCCCGACGTGCACCTCTGTATTCTTTATGCAAGTGCCTAGAAATACCTGTGATGACAGCAAATAATACTGATCTGAGATCTCATTATAAATTCAAACCTGTCACGCAGTTTCCCTGAGAACTGAGAGTGCATATATCTACAGCTGTATCTAAATTCTTCATACCATCATCTATTCTATGTACTGTTTGTTACTCAGTACAGTAGCTCAGTGTTACAACTACACCGTTTTCCGTGTATTTTCTTGGAAAAGTCCCAAAACCATATATTGAAAATGCACAGAATCTTATTATAAGAAGGTGGATTTGTTAGAATAATATGTAAGAAATTATACAAAATGAATAGGAAAAAATAATTGCAGTAGGGAGGCTGAGACTGAACAACCCTGTTTCATATCAGTAAGCGTGTGACAGGTTTGCGTTTATGAGATCTCAGATCAATAATATTTGCTGTCACCACAGGTATTAATGTATTCTAAATGTGCGGAAGTTCGTATTTCTGTAAATCTAATTTTAAAACTGAAGTCCAAACTCAAATAACATCTACAATTTCATATATGGAGAATTATTTAAGTGCTTAGTTATCTCCTTGAAAGGGATAGACTGAAATACATTTTAAAGTATTTTCCTAAAGGAATGGTTCTAAAAAAGGAGGACTGTGAAAATCTTTGTGAAACTGTCTTTTTTTTAATAACACGCACGAATAATTTAAGAAGAATATCATTCACAGGGTTGTGATTGGCACTTAATAAGAGAATTCATGAAGCTGCAGTCCTCAGAACCGAGTGAGTCCTTTCCACTTGGGCTGGCTCCCCCCTCACAGGTTACTTTACAGCTTCAGGAGGATGTAAACGCTGTTTCCCAAAACCACGGGAGTGAGGAGGGCTGCTCGCTGTCAGAATTTGCTTAAGCCACTGTTACGCTGACTGATCTATGCTTCTCAGTGAAATAAGTAAATAGAAATATTAAATCTGCATGCACAGTTACAAGGATTTGTGTGGTTAGAAGGCAGCGCGGCAGACGGGTGCCTGTTCTTGAGGGGAATGCGGAATGAAAAAATTACATTTGTGTTATCTGGGGCTGCTTTAGGTTAGTTAATTGATTTAAAAGTCCGAGAAAGGCTCAGAAGGGGTCAGCATATTAAAATTACTCTAATTTCTCTTGAGGAAAAAAGTTTTAAATAAATAGAAGTGCCTATTTTGTGAATAATTACGTACTATGTTTTTTTTTCTTGTGAAAAAGACATAGATACAGAAGCAGCTGGGTAAGAGTTTACAAAAATCCCATATCGATAGGCCTGGTATTTCCTATTCAACCTACTTTTGGCTATAATTAAGTTCCAATTTATGATTGTTTACTGACTTACGAAAATATGCCTGGTGGTTTCGTTTGCTTTTCTGATAAGTAAACCTCTGTCACGAAGTTCAAGAGGGCACAGGATAGTATGAAAAAAAGTATATGCTCTGTGTGATACCACCATGAAACTTTAAGTAAGCAAATTACCGTGTATATTCCTGTATCCATTAACCTCCTCGACGTTAACTGCTTGTATCACCAACTTTTTGCATTCTGTGTTTCCTTCCCTAAGCATGCACATTTGGTGGTGTATTTAGCTCATTAATATGAATCAGTCAGATTGTCAGAAGAAGGTAGTTGTTAGGAAACTACTTCTGGAAGCTGGCCAGTAAAGATGAAGACTAGAGATCATTTAGTTTTAGCCAACACAGAGCTAGCTAGACAAATGGTACTAACTTTCTTTGTCTCATACATAGGTTATTTCCTTATTTATTAAAAAGGTCTTTTAATACTATTCCCAATGAGATGCTCCTACGAATGGGGATAAGATAATCCATATGGGGAACTTGTTATTTTGCATTCTGGTATCTCTTTCAGACAGAAATACGGATTCTCCAATTCCGAACAAAACCACGTCTAGACTTTAAAAACCTTTAATGACAGGAATAAGACAATGATAATCAAAATAGTAATGTTTTTGAAATAGTGTCAAGTGTTCTGATAAATTATGCTGCTGATAGAAGTTCAGTTGCCTTTAAGGTTGGAGTCATTAATGAAAAAATCTGAAGCTGCAGCCCACGCTTGAGTGAAGTGTCACTGATTCTTGGAAGCCGTGCTGTGACGTGAGAGGTTACGTCCAAGGTCAGTCGCCTTCTTTTTCAGATACATTTCTTGACACTGTGCTGTGCACAACATTAAGAAATAATCTCAGAATTGTCTTTGCTTGGACTTCACCATCACCCAAACGTTGTAATATGAATCTTAGATTCATGAACAGAGACAAATGCTCCCTTAACTGAACTACTCATGTTCGATTCCTGCGTCTTGAAATGAGGGTGACTCCTTTATTTCAGACAGTGGAAGATATCAAGTGGCCATCAGTGGTGGATGGGTGTCCTTCAGATACCTAAATAGTAATGTGCCATAATCAGAATTGTTGAAGTTGCAACTTTCTGTCCGTTTCTAAATTAGAGTTCTATGCAGCTGTCACTACAAAACAGCCACCTTTACACTTCTGTTTCACTTGTATTCTTACTTCTTGGATAACATGCGCTGTCCTTTCTGGTTAGCATTCAGTGTGTTCCAGTGCAAATATGACAAAAGAATCAACTTTCTGAATTTGTGGTAAAGATAACTTAGTACTGAAGTAATTGTGTCCTCTAGAACGTGAATTTCTTTCTAGTGTTAGGAAAATTTCCCAGCTGACTGAATAAAGGAATGGTTAAGATATTTATCGCCTGTTTTTTCTTTTTAGCAAACTCGACAAAAACATCATTAATGCCAGGACGAAGCGCATGAAGATTGATGCTGTGTACTTTGAGAGTTCTTAAGAGATCTCCCTGTGAATGCATTAAGATAATTTCCTCTTAGAAAAAAAAGGTGAGTAAAAATACTGAAGAGGGACAGATTTGGAGCTGGTTTGGTTTTTTTTTTGTGAAAGAACTCCTTTTTGAAAAATGAGGTCAGATCAGGTGAACAGTAAATCGTTCTGTTCTGTAGGTGCACCAAGTGCACGCTTACTAGCTGACCATGTGGGAAGTAGTGCACGCTGTATCCTTATATTAAACAAGTACAATTTAAGCTCTTTGATCTTCTGTCAGAATTCTTCAAATACATAAAAATGTTTAACTCCTGAATGTTTTTTCTGTAGACCATTCAAAGTATTTTTAAGAGTAATATGTACTGCTACTGTATTTCTGCTTTTTACTGGCTTGGAGGACTAAGAATTATGCTGTCTGTGTTCTTAGGTGGAATGATTAACGTGTATAGAAACATCTGCTTGTGTCACCTATCTTGGTTTAAAAACATGTGAAGAATCGATCTGGCCTGGAATTCTGAGGTATGTTCTTTCATTCTGTTTTTATGCCACTTAGGTTTAAATGCAAGAATTTCCAAAATTTTCAGTTCATTTCTCTAAGTAAGAGAAGTTTTCCACTTGTTCCTGAATGCTGCCTCATGAAAAGAATTCTGTATTCAAACCCAGGCACGCAGAGTCCTCACTTTTGCTAGGTTTCATCTTAGACAAGAAATCCGCTGCCTTGTGGCGTGAAGCAGTAGGATAGATTGCTGTTCTTGTGAAAGATGGTCTTTGAGAGGACTCCTCCCAGACAACTGCTGTGAAGATTGACACAGGGCTTTTGAATTTTACCTGGTTTTCAGTGAGGATCCAGTAAGAATGCCAAAGTGATGCCCGGAAGCATTTTTGGCATACTACGTGTCCTGGTTTCGGCTGGGATAGAGTTAATTAGCAACACTAGCATCAACGTGTTATCAACATTATTCTCACCCTAAATCCAAAACACAGCACTGTACCAGCTACTAGGAAGAAAATTAACTCTATCCCAGCTGAAACCAGGCCACTACAGTATTGAAAAAGGGGATTTCGATGCCCAAAACAGACTGGAGCTTCTCTGAGGACTGCCTGTTAATTTCTTAATAGGCCCCTTATGAACTTCATGGATTTGAACTTGAACTTTATAACTGTGTTAAATCTGTCGCCAACTGGAAACACGGTTTGTAGAGCTACAGCTGGATAGCTACGGCTGTTACACTGCATTTCCTGTTCCCGACAGTCACCTCCTCTGCTTCAGCTTTTTCTTCTTTGCATATTTTGTGAATTAGAATCATAGAATTGTTCCTCCTTTATTGGCTTACGACTTGACCAAATACAGAAGAAAGGCGGAAGCCCCGTTACCTGAAGGCAATATGCATCTAATGGGAAAAGAACATATTTTTCAGATCTATTTAAATTTTCAAAATTAAACTTAAAAAATGCCATCTAGACTTTGAAACCTGCTGAGCTTGATTTCTGTGTGGAGGAGCATTGTAACGCTCTAAAATGCTTACTTGGTTATACTACTGTGATTATCAAATGATGGCCAGCAAACGTAACCCTTATAAGAAGTCCACTTTACATACTATGAAGGTCACTACAGAAAACTCCAGGCTTGCGGAAAAGCAGCACAGAGATGCCACCTAGCAGTAACTCTTAGAAATTTCCTAATATTTAATAGTTCCTTCTTTCAAGATACTGCACTTAAGTGTAGGAGAAAGGAAAGATTTTCTGTTCCAAGTCCTTTCCCTATAGCTGGCTTCCTGCTGAATATCTAGCCACCCTGCTGGAAATAAAACTTTACTGAAATATATTATCATGAATAATTATATTGTCTTGTATTTTTCTGTGTAAATACAGAGAAAAATTAGAATCAAATGAACAGATACAACATTTAATAAGTCTCTTAAAATTGATATTCTGTAATTAGCACTAAGGGTGCTTAAAATTAATCAGTAGTGAGCTGTCTTCCATTTGTTAAAGAAGAATTTCCAGAGCTGGTCAATATTCTGTATCATGTTTAGCAGGGGAAAAAAAAAAAGAAATACGAAAGCACGGGCAATAAATTACTATGGTTGAAATAAAAGCTTAACATTCCAGAACTTTAAGAATAAACTATATATATTTTTGTTACACATTTTACCATAAGATGGCGATAGTTAAACACTTTACAATCAGTAAATAACCCAGTAAGTTTAGCATAAAAGCCCTGTCATAATAAGGGTGCCTGTGGACAGCAGCCTTGAGTCAGTGATGGCCTGGTGCTAAATCAAAGCTGCTTTTCCCAGGCATTATTTTAAAGCACTTCATCAGTAAAATAAGTTATTACTTGAATATTAATTAAGACATGAACAGGAGTGTATTGTGTGTACTTTGAAATGTCTGATGTGATTTATTTTCGTAAGCTGAATAGTTTGTGAGTGCCAAGGGCATGTAAAAAGTTGTCTGTCTAGTCATGAGCATATCGCACAATTCTTTTTGGAAAAGAAAGAATTTAATATCCCCTTGTTTCTTACAATTAATTTCATAGGATATATTTGCTTCCCAACCTGCTGGGCAGAACGTTATTATTCCATTTCAGTTTAGCATAAAGCAAGACAAATAACTGAGCACTACTTCCATTTCTGAAGTGAGATTTTAACCGCAACTTGTACTTACTTGCTAAAAAAACCTGTAAACATTTTACGTATATCATTTTTCACAGACATATGAAATCTGTTGTTCATCGTCAACAAAACTGAATGATTATCTGCCATGTGGCATCTTTTAGATGCTGAATGTGGGTGTAGCATCTTAACCAAGGATCTGAGTAACCATTTGATCTCATATTTTCATTTCTGAAAACCCAATTTAGCTCTGATAAACACCAGACTTTGATTAAGGGCTCTTATTTTTACATAATCTTAAGGACTTGTGAGCTTCCTGGCTCATGACCCCGTCACAAAGTTGAAAGAGCCGGCAATGAACGTTTTAATATCCCTGAAAACGTCACACAGAGTGGAGAATAAAAGGCCATTTTTATGCCCTCTGCACAGTACGCCACAGCGAAAAGGGCTAGAAGCAAAGTTTCAGAAGTTAATTTATGCCGTTTCATTCCAGTGGCTCATCCTGCTTTTTAGTGCTGGATGGTGACAGACACATAAGAGGGAGTCCAGTGGCTCATCCTGCTTTTTAGTGCTGGGTGGTGACAGACACATAAGAGGGAGCGTTTCTTCCCACTGTGATTTTGGGGCATATCTCTGACACCTAAACTCAAAGACTAATTCTGCCAGATGAAGCTTGTTTGCTTCACTAGTGGTTTTACTCTTCTGTGGATAGACAGTGATACAAATTTTGCTTTTCCTGCTTTCACACAGCCTCTTTAAGTCTCTTAACTTTAACAGATCTTGCCAAGTGTAATAGAAGATAGAAAAATAAAGAAAAATGTGTGTGTAGAAACCTGTAGTTATAATGTGACCGTGTGCTGCTATTCACACAGATGTGGAACTCCTGTGCATTGCCTGATGAAGTCTCTTTACAGAGATAGTGCTAGCTGATACTTTCAAATAGCTCCTGTTTAATAACATTGATATAATTAATTATTTAGCTAATGTTATTAATCCTATATCACCTCCTGCTTCTTTCAGTTGTCACTGTATCTTACTGATTAAAAAGCGGTCAGAATACTGCAGCCGTAAATCAGATTTCCACTGAATTGCTTTTTAAGTTCTCTCTTGATATTTTTAAAGAGGAACAACGTCCCTTTCACATTGTTGGAAATTCAGTACGTATTTGTATATGATTAATTGTATGTGATTAATTCCTTTACTTTAAAGGAAAGAACCTGCCAGAAGAGCTGAACATTGCCTCACACGTTGTCTGGTACCTAAACGCCGTCACTAAAATGACGTTCAACCAACATACAATATAAATTGTGGCAACACGGTATGAACTACTGCTGGTAACGGGCTGCAATACTGTAAGAATGTTTTCTCTCTCGTTACCTTTTTATAGCGCTCACGGTTACAGGATTGCATGTCACAAAAAGACAAATGAGACAAGTTGTACATCTCCAAGATGCAGCACTACAGACAACTGCAGGCCTAGGGGGTTTCAGTCATCGTTCCTCTTAAGTGGTATAGTGCAATTCTGATTTTTTTTTTTGATGATTTGATCTAAAATCACCTTCACAAGCCAGGTTGCACGGCTAAAACATATTGTTTACTTCTATCGTTATTTCACCATCAGATGGGATCTTTTGGTGACCTGAACGCATCTGAAAATAACGAAACTCTGCAGCTGCCTGGAGCGTGGCTGTAGTACCAAAACCAGCGGCTTCACGTGATGCCTCCGGTTCCGCTCTAAACAAATTTATTTCCAGTCGGAGGCTGTCGATCCCCGCTTCCAGCGCCCAGCGGCTTCCCCAGAACTGGTGGGGTCACCGGGCCCTATAAATACCTCCTCGCCTCGGGTGGGATGGCTCGCTGTTCCGTTCCCTCCAGCCGGACAGCTACCGCCCTTCAGCATCCGATGA